>NC_034201.2:12153115-12453115 GCF_002021735.2 Oncorhynchus kisutch | reverse complement strand
GTAGGCTTGTCTAGACGATGGGACGATTGGGGAAGTCAGAGTGTTCAGGAGACATACATGACCATCTGTCTTACCCTCTTCATGTAACACAGACAGCTTACCATTGTCAACAATCAGTCAGTCCTCTGTACATGTTCAGTGTGTACAGAGGACTCCACAGGACGGCGGACCAGAAGACCATGCAGTGTTATCGGGGCCCAGGAATGTAAATCAGGAGGCAGCTCAGGCCCGTTAGCAATTCATCAAAGTCTGACGTGTGTGTGCTGTTCACCTGAGAGTCATCAGTCCTGTGTTAAGTGTGGTGTCAGAGCTGTGGCCATTATCTCCTCAGGGCTGGATAAACACACACCGCACACACACCACACACACACACCAGACACACATCCATCCTGTAAACAAAGACCCACCAACACAGACAGATCGCCCCACTCTGAGAGACTTCTCACATGACTCCTCTCAACTGCAACCAGTCACACACATACCATATATACAAAATATACACAACATGCTACACAAGCCCAGGTAAACATACAGTAGCAGTCTTACATAATACAGTATGCACACAGTATGCACACACACTCACTCAACTCTGAGGATAGCATTCAAAACTAGATTCCAGTTACCCTCTTAGTAATGTGTGTGAATCTGACATTGCCAGGGCACTCTCCCTCATCCTCTCAGGCAAGGCAGGGTTGCTCTGAGTTCTGCAAGGGCCTGATTTGACCATGTCCCTCTGACCCTGGCAGGACAGGGACAGGGAGCACTGGGAAGCAGCAGAGACCCTGACCTGCTGCAGCCACTCTGCCCCTGTCCCCTTTCCACGCTCCCAGAGGGGCCCTGGGAGCCTGGCAGAACATCTCCCATCACATCACAGTTCCCAGGACCAAGACTAGGGACTTCACCCACCCAGGGAGCCATAGGGGACCCATAGAGACCCCAGAGGCAGCCTCCTCTCGCTCTGCTCTGTCAGCTTCACCATGGCCCCAGGACCTCTAGTTCCCAGGACCACAAGGCAGCTTCCCAGAGCCTCTGGACACTGCCCAACTATAGTGTCTCCCCCTCACAAGCACGTCTACTATTATCTTATTATAGTAATGTTGCTGATCACTATGTGAATGCACAGTTCCTCTTCCTTTTTCTTTTCAAACATCGAAAGTGTAAGTGGTCTTTGCCACCCACTGCTTCTCTTCCGGAGGCCCTGGTTGTACTCACTATGAACTGATGTTAAATGAGAGGACTGTGTCATTAGAACAGCCAGTGGCCTGCCCGACACACTACATGGCAGGCAGTTGGACCCTACCGGTTCATTGTTAAGGCGTTGGACACCCTGGGTGGCACAGAGATGCCGTCTGTGCCCAGGAGATGGATGTTCCAGGTGAAGAGATGTGAGGTGACACATGGGCCTCTCTGACACACCAGCCACCAGAGGTGTGACAATACGTGACTCTGCTTTAATAGGAGAGACCATTACCGTGCTTTAATAAGTGCATTGACCTCAGTCAGGTACTGATATGAATAAGTGGAGGGTGTTGGGGGGGTTGATAACTATAGCTGTAACAGCTACAGTAGCCCTTTTGTGGTGGAGGGCAGAGGGGGACAGATGGACCAACATGGAAGCAGACGGAGAGAGGTTATATAGGTTCATGCTGAAGCAGGAGACCCAGTGGGAGTACAAGTGGGTGGTCAAAACGTGTGCTATTCTCATATAGCCTCTGTCCCATCATATATGCTGTACTGTTTTTAGAACAAAATATTGGAAGAACTGTGGAACAACCAGGCAGTGTAATTCAGGGAAACTAGAGCACACAGATGCATCTCCATTACAATTGTAGTCTCTCGTTACCTTTTCAAGTTTATTGAGAAGCAGGCCAAATAAACCCCATTAGTTGCGGACTAAATAAAGAATGACCCCATGTACAGACTGTAGGCATAACGTGGCGTGTTTCTGAAGTGTAAGCCTTGTACTTCCAGTCACATTCAAGCACATCAGACACCGTCGAAAATGAAACTCCCAAAAAGAGCGGCTGAAGCCAAGACAAACGAAACGGGAGGATATAAAAATGGAGTTGTAAAGCGTGTCTGAGAGTGATTTATTTCACATCATAGCAGGGTACCATCCCTCTCTCCCTATGAAAGAACAACATAGAGGCTTAGCACACAGCCTCCACAGATCCCTGATAAATGTGGCTAATGGAGGAAACAAACGGAGGGTTCCCACGCTTTTTTATTTATCCAGGGCTATTTTAGCTAGCGCCTCTCACTCTTTGGGCCTGTGATGCCTGCCCTGCCTCTGGGCTCTCCCTGTGGAGCTGTGGGGTTATGTGAAAATACAGACAGGAGTAGGACAGAGAGAGAGAGAGAGAGAGAGAGAGAGAGAGAGAGAGAGAGAGAGAGAGAGAGAGAGAGAGAGAGAGAGAGAGAGAGAGAGAGAGAGAAGAGAGAGAGAGAGAGAGAGAGAGAGAGAGAGAGAGAGAGAGAGGAGAGAGAGAGAGAGAGAGAGAGAGAGAGAGAGAGAGAGAGAGAGAGAGAGAGGAACAAGGGTGAAAGAGAAAGAGAAAGAGAGAGAGGAGACAGGAGGGTGTGTGAAGAGGACGAGAGAGAGAAGGGGATGAGAAATAGGGGTGATGGTGTGTGAAAGACAGAGAGAGAGAGAGAGGAGGTGGAGAGAGGGAGGAGGGAGAGAGGGAAGGGGGGGGTGGAGACAGAGGGTGAGAAAGAGGGAGAGGGAGAGGGGGGAGGGAGAGAGAGGAGGGGGGGTATAAAGAAAAAGAGGGTGCATGAGGAGCCTGCATGACCGGAGTCGGGTCTAAGTAAGTATTTCCATGAATTAGATCAGAATCCAACCCAGAGCCAAACATACAGAAAACGCCCACACACTCATACACGAAGAGCCACACCCTCTCATTCCCTCACCCCCACATGCCAACTCAAGGGCCGCTAATTCCCTCCACCGGACCAGGGACATTGAAAATGGAGGCCTAATCATTGGCAAACAGCTGGCCCCTGGTTCCGGAATGAATGTAGCCACTTGAGTCCAGCTAATACCTCTGTAACAAGGCCAGCCCTGGCAGAGCATCAGACCCATTTACTCCTGGGTCCATTTACTCCTGGCCACTAGATTCGACCAAAGAGAGAAAAAACATCATATTCAAGTGCCTTGTAGTTTAGATCAGATGAATACATTGTGTCATCGTTGTTTTGAATCATAACCCTGCTGGCCAGTATATTTACCAATATGTGGACCAAAACACACAGGCAGTTCTGCTGCTTAAAATCTAGCCCTCATCTAAAGAAACAGACATGAAACAGAGAGATCAAGGCCACAGAGAAGTGGGACAGACTTATAGAAGGAGAGAAACAAGGGTACATACATCTGTGAATAGACAGTAAAGGGTGGGTGAGGTTTGGAGGGGGGCTCAAAGGAAAACCGTGCCCTCTCTCTTTCTCCCTGTGAGTGTCTTTTCCAGAGCCTTCTTCCTTTCACAGTGTCTAATGCTTTACCCAGACCAGCTCCTTATGGAGGTCATCCAATAGCTCCTTATCCAGATGTTTTCATCCTCACTTTTTATCTGTCACTCTCCGCCAGGTTATCAACACTGGGAGAGGACTACACAAAGGCCAGGAGAAAATGACTATATCTTTAAATCTGACCAGCTGCAATCCCTCCCTGCACACAAAGAAACACGTCTTTTTTTGTGAATGCTCTTGTATCAAATACAGGGGCATGTATTGATTCATTGTGATACTGTATGTGAACAAAGGGACGATTTTGTCAGGTTTAATCCATGCTTTCCAGTCAGAAGCACCTGCAGCCTATGACACACAGAGTGATATGAGAAGAGCAGTGTTAACCCGTGGCCATACAGTGTGTTGTGATGTGTATCACAGATGGGCCATTGACCCCGCTGACCCCTGTGTCCTCCAGGCTAGACAATTGGCCTGAAAGAGCTACTGACAGACAGAGGCCCACTGCAACTACCATCTGGGCTCCCGAGTGGCGCAGCGGTCTTAGGCACTGCATCTCAGTGCTAGAGGGGTCACTACAGACCCTGGTTTGAATCCAGGCTGTATCACAACTGGCCGTGATTGGAAGTCCCATAGGGCGGCACACAATTGGCCCAGTGTTGTCTGGGTTAGGTATTGGCCGGGGTGGGCCGTCATTGTTAATAAGAATTTGTTCTTAACTTACTTGCCTAGTTGAATAAATATATAGATTAAACAATCGGTGCCAACAGACAGTAGGGTCTGATTATGACTCCCACCAATGGGCTGCATTTCCCTGGTCAATCAGGCTGTCGGATAAATGAGCGCATGTGCAACACAAGCTATTGAGTGGTTTGTGTTTCTTTAGACGAGCGCCAGGTTAAACTTAGAGGGATTCCCACAGTATTTGTTTTCTTGGAAACTCACTGACCCTGAACCTTCTCTGGTCTGAAAGACGTGGCCTCCGAGGACGTTGTACAGCTTCAAGTTCAAGAGCTTCAGATTAACATACACAGACACATTCTAAATCCATGCTCTACCAAGGTTTTCCAGTACATAGCTTTGATCTACTACAGTAGCTATGTTTGTCTACTGTACTTCAACCAATGTGTAGGCAAGGTTGCTTAGGATTCAAACATTTTCAAACAGCCTGCTGTACCGCATACATAGAAAATAATGTATTGCTTCTAACTCACACCAAGACATTATCCCATTCCACTACTTTTTCAAACTGTTTATATTAAATTATATGAATGCAAGCTTTGCTTTTATTAGACCATCAGGCTTGATTGAATGAGCTTTTTGTCTTGTAGTAATTTATGAGGTGCCTGCCTGCTGTTCTTTGCCGTTTTAATTTTAATTAAACCTTTATTTTATCAATATATGTCATTGAGAAAAACGTATACTTCATAATAACATAATTTCTTGGTCAGTAGCTGTGGAATACTACAACAAGTGGTGTGTTGAACACAGTCACTCATATACAGTGCATGCAGAAAATATTCAGACCCCTTGACTTTTTACTTTTACAGCCTCATTCTGAAATGTATTAAATAATGTTTTGCCCTAATCAATCCACACACACACACACACACACACACACACACACACACACACACACACACACACACACACACACACACACACACACACACACACACACACACACACACACACACACACACACACACACAATACCCCATAATGACAAGGCGAATACAGGTTTTTAGAAATACCTTTCCATAAGTATTCAGACCCTTTGTTATGAGACTCTAAATTGAGCTGAGGTGCATCCTGTTTCCATTGATCATCCTTGACCTGTTTCTACAACTTGATTGGAGTTCACCTGTGGTAAATTCAATTGATTGGACTTGATTTGGAAAGGCACACACTTGTCTATATAAAGTCTCACAGTTGACAGTGCATGTGAGAGCAAAAACCAAGTCATGAAGTCAAAGGAATTGTCCGTAGAGCTTCGAGACAGGATGGTGTCGAGGCACAGATCTGGGTAAAGGTTATACCCAAGAAGACTCGAGGTTGTAATTGCTGCCAAAGGTGTTTCAACAAAGTACTGAGTAAAGGGTCTAAATACTTATGTAAATGTGATATTTCAGTTTTTACTTTTAATACATTGGAAAAAATGTCTAAAAAACTGTTTTTGCTTTATCATTATGGGGTATTGTGTGTAGATTGATGAGGATATTTTTTTTTTTTATACATTTTAGTATAAGGCTGTAATGTAACAAAATGTGGGAAAAGTCAAGGGGTCTGAATACTTTCTGAATACACTGTAGATAGAGAGGTCTTTAGAGCCTGTCTGCATTCCTGATTTCTGTAACCATTAGCTGAGCTGTGTAATATTGACATAAGCTTACAACCATTTGTTTTGCAAACATGGTGCTCTTCTTTCGATTTCTGTGTTGATTAATGGACAGTTCATTATCTCAGTCAAATGAATATGCAAGTTATGTTTGTATTTGTATTTATTTTCGCAGTAAAGACGTGTGACGATACAATAAAACACATTTACAATAGGCCTATATCTAAAAATACATACAGCCCAATGATATACAAAATAATAAGAACACCTGCTCTTTCCATGAAATAGACTGACGGGTGAATCCAGGTGAAAGCTATGATCCCTTGTTAAACTCACTTCAATCAGTGTAGTTGAAGGGGAGGTTAAATAATGATTTTTAAGCCTTGAGACAATTGAGACATGGGGTGTATGTGTGCCATTCAGAGGGCGAATGGGAAAGACAAAAGATTGAAGTGCCTTTGAATGGAGTATGGTAGAGGTGCCAGGCACAGCGGTTTGTGTCAAGAACTGCAACGCTGTTGGGTTTTTCGCACTCCGTTTCAACTTCATAGAGAATTTATAGTGTTTCTGAGCTATGTGTCGTTATACAATGGTTGTCATCAGGGTTTGGAGGGAGGTTGCCCCCACCAGCAGTGTGCCACTGGATCCGGCCCTGCACGGTGGAGTTGTTGACCAATAGAGTTAGCTAGTACACATGGGCTAGCTATCAAGTAGCTAGCTCGGAGCTGTCATGTTGTGGCCAGAGATCTTTGGGATTAAATGGCAAGAGAAGAGTGAAGAGTTGACGATGACAGGGAGGGGAAGGGAACGTACTGAATTTGCATCAAGGTAATGACCTGGAACTTCTTCTGAATGCTCAGCCATGTGTATCTAGTGTATTTAGCTATTGAGCATTCAATAAATGGTCATGTTAAACATGATACCGTCTACTAACGAAGCTGTCTGCCAACTGGGGGGAATTCCCCGACACTGCCCAAATGTTCCGTCTAAACTCAAATTCGAATCGCATGCGATACAGTTTTGGAAACCTTTGGAACTTAACTTTCACATAAGCAAGAAATTGTTTTTTAAGTACAAAAGATGCACTTACTGTACCCAGTTTAGGAAAGTTGCACCTGACTGTATTTTCCATGTGGAAAGGAATGGTAAAATGGAAATGCAAGCGCAAGATGAGAGAATGTTTTGTAACCAAGGCGGTGAGTGTATGTTTTGTATTTAAAAATTATTTCCCGCTCATATGAGAGTTCCAAAGGTTTCCAAATATCAAGGTTCTCGGGAACCTTGGGTTCTCGAAAGCTAGTGAGCATGTACACTGCATTGCACAACCAATTGTTTCTTGGCAAGGCTATTTGTTTTCTCAGCCACAGTTTGTTGTTGTGTGTTGGCTGGTCTTAGTCAAGGAAATGTAGGTAGCTAGTGATTTGAGTAATGCAGAGTTACTAGCGTGGCAGTTTGCCAAAGCTTTGTGTTGGCTTTGAACTTATCAAAGCTTGTTTTGTGGAAGAATGTGGGATATATTAAACATTGAGTTGTGGTGCAAGAATGTCCACACCACTGTCTCGGTATCATTGGTAAGCTAATGTTAGCTGTGTGAAGTAGCTAGCTAGCAAGCTAATGACCGAAGTAATCTGTGTAAAAACCTTCCATAACCAAATATAGCTAGCTTTCTGTGCATGTTTGTTAGCTAGTTAGTGGGCTCTCATCTGAGTGGTGTTAGCTAGCTAACGTTGGCCAGCTGCTGGAGTTTTGGAAAACAAGCTAACCAAAATGAAACCACATTCCTTGGCTAACTTATTAAATTGGAAACAGCTCACTAATGAAACCCTATTTTTAATATCTGACAATTATCTGTGTACATTTATTGATTAACCTCAACTGGAATACCACCATAGCTATCTACTGCATCATCCCTCATTCTCATCTACATCTGAATGCCAGCTGTCTCAGTGTCTGTCTGCCTGTGCAGCTGCATGCTGTTGAGTTGCCCAGCAACCGGGTTGTAGACCTCAGAGTGTCTGAAAAAGATAGATGTTAGAATTGTCAGAAATGCTACAAAAAGGTAGCACATTGTTGGTTTTTATTGGACATGTGAGAGCAATACATCTGTCTGTGCCACAACCGGCCATGTCCAGGAGTCCCATAGGACAGCACACAATTGGCCCAGCGTCGTGCGGGTTAGGGGAAGGTTTGGCTTTACTTAGCTCATCGCGCTCTAGCGACTCTTTGTGTCGGGCCGAGTGCCTGCAGGCTGACAGTGATTTCTCTGACATATTGGTGCGGCTGGTTTCCAGGTTAAGCTGGCGGGTGTTAATAAGGAGTGTGGTTAGGCGGGTCATGTTTTGGAGGACGCATGACTCTACCTTCGCCTCTCCCGAGCCCTTTGGGGTTTTTCAGCAATGAGACAAAGAGGTAACATACAACAACAATATGTTACGGCTTTCTTCCGTCGAAGGAGAGTCGGACCAAAATGCAGCGTGGTTAATTCGATACATCTTTAATGAATGATGACAACAAACAATACAAAACAACAAACGGAATTGTGAAAACCTAATACAGCCTGTCTGGTGAACACTAACACAGAGACAGGGACAATCACCCACAAACACACAGTGAAACCCAGGCTACCTAAATATGGTTCCCAATCAGAGACAACGAGAATCACCTGACTCTGATTGAGAACCTCAGGCAGCCATAGACTATGCTAGACACCCCTACTCAGCCACAATCCCAATACCTACTAAAACCCCCAATACCACAACACAAGACAAAATAACCCCATGTCACACCCTGGCCTGACCAAATAAATATATAAACACAAAAATACTAAGACCAGGGCGTGACAGAACCCCCCCCCAAGGTGCGGACTCCCGGCCGCACACTAAAACCCATAGGGGAGGGTCCGGGTGGGCGTCTGTCCACGGTGGCGGCTCCGGCTCGGGACGTGGACCCCACTCCAACCAAGTCTTAGTCCCCCTGTAACGCGTCCTTTGATTGGCGACCCTCGCCGCCGACCTAGGCCTAATAACCCTCACCAAGGACCCCACTGGACTGAGGGGCAGCTCGGGACTGAGGTAGAAGCTCGGGACTGAGGGGAAGCTCGGGACTGAGGGGAAGCTCGGGACTGAGGGGTAGCTCGGGACTGAGGGGTAGCTCGGGACTGAGGGACAGCTCGGGACTGAGGGGCAGCTCGGGACTGAGGGGCAGCTCGGGACTGAGGGGAAGCTCAGCACTGAGAGGAAGCTCAGCACTGAGAGGAAGCTCAGCACTGAGAGGAAGCTCAGGCAGGTAGTAGGCTCCTGGCTAGCTAGTGGTTCTGGCAGATCCTGGCTGACTGGCGGATCCTGGCTAGCTGGTGGTTCTGGCAGATCCTGGCTGACTGGCGGATCTGGAAGATCATGGCTGACTGGCGGATCTGGAAGATCATGGCTGACTGGCGGATCTGGAAGATCATGGCTGACTGGCGGATCTGGAAGAGTCTGGCTGACTGGCGGATCTAGCTGCTCTGGCTGCTCCATGCGCTGGAGAGGAGGAAGGCTCTGGCTGCGCTGAACAGGCGGGAGACTCCGACAGCGCTGGAGAGGAGAAAGGCTCTGGCAGCGCTGAACAGGCGAGGCGCACAGAAGACCTGGTGCGTGGTGCTGGAACTGGTGGTACTGGACCGAGGACACGCACAGGAAGCCTGGTGCGGGGAGCTGCCACCGGAGGACTGGTGTGTGAAGGTGGCACAGGATGGACCGGACCGTGAAGGTGTACTGGAGAGCCTGAGAGCAGGGCTGGCACAGGACGTGCAAGGCTAGGTAGGTACACAGGAGGCCTAGTGCGTGAGGCTGGCACAATTTTCACCAGCCGACTAACACGCACCTCAGGACGAGTATGGAGCGCTGACCCAGGTGCCATCAAATCCCGACTCGCTCCGTCGGACGAATATCGTACCTAAAGCACCAAACTAGCAACTCCCTCATAACTCTCTCCTCCACTTTCCCCATTAACTCCTTCACAGTCTCTGCTTCACTCACATCCAACACCGGCACTGGTTCTGGTCTCCTCCTTGGCTCCTCACGATAAACAGGGGGAGTTGGCTCAGGTCTGAACCCTGACTCTGCCACACTCTCCCTGAGGGAGGACTCTCGGGCTTCCATCCGCGTCGCCGTGCTGCCTCTTCATACCAGCGCCTCGCCGCTTTAACCGCCTCCAGTTCTTCTTTGGGGCGTCGATAATAATTTTGCACTGCCAACTTTTCAGTTTTTGATTTGTTAAAAAAGTTTGAAATATCCAATAAATGTCGTTCCACTTCATGATTGTGTCCCACTTGTTGTTGATTCTTCACAAAAAAATACAGTTTTATATCTTTATGTTTGAAGCCTGAAATGTGGCAAAAGGTCGCAAAGTTCAAGGGGGCCGAATACTTTCGCAAGGCACTGTATATAAATGTTTTATTGTTGTAGTATTTGACCCATTTTCCTTTTCGATCTTGTCTCATTGCTGAAAATCCCCATCTGGTACAACAACAAAAAATGTATTTGAAAAAATCTGGTACAACAAAAAAAGTTTAAAAAAATATCTGGTATGTAGCCTCCCGGGTGGTGCAGTGGTCTAGGGCACTGCATCGCAGTGCTAGCTGTGCCACCAGAGACTCTGGGTTTGCGCCCAGGCTCTGTCGCAGCCGGCCGCGAACGGGTGGTCTGTGTGGCTACGCACAATTGGCCTAGCGTCGTCCGGGTTAGGGAGGGTTTGGCCGGTAGGGATATCCTTGTCTCATCACACACTAGTGACTCCTGTGGCGGGCCGAGCGCAGTGCACGCTAACCAGGTAGCCAGGGGCACGGTGTTTCCTCCGACACATTAGTGAGGCTGGCTTCTGGGTTGGATGCACGCTGTGTTAAGAAGCAGTGCGGCTTGGTTGGGTTGTGTTTCGGAGGACGCATGGCTTTCCTCCCGAGCACGTACGGGAGTTGTAGCGATGAGACAAGATAGTAACTACTAGCAATTGGATACTACGAAATTGGGGAGAAAAGAGGGTAAAATTAAATAAGAAAATCTGGTATGTGGTTCTCGGTAATGGCTGACTGTCTGATGAGAGGCAAGGAGTGTGTCGTGTACCTCCAATCAAGTTGATTTGCAAAGTTCAATAGACATTGGTGTCATATTGGCTTAGATGTCATGGTAGGAAAATTTGTATTTAAATTTGAGCATCAACTTTACCTTCTCACTATAATCGCCTATTGGCACGACCATAACATCTGTAGCAATCGCTGAATGTACTAGATCAATTTATTTTTGGGTGAAAACACAAACCATTGTTCAATAGAAAATCAATCATGCAGAAAAATTTGTAGATTACATCTGCATTGCTTGCTGTTTGAGGTTTTAGGCTGGGTTTCTGTACAGCACTTTGTGACATCAGCTGATGTAAGAAAGGCTTTATAAATACATTTGATTGATTGATTGATCACACATGCATAGCTAAAGCTCAGACTGGGTAATGCAGGTTTTCAGAGCTCTCTCCCTCTCTAGTTAACTTCAATCTGTCACCTCTCATCATGTATCCACCATACTACTATCTCTACAGCTAATCTTCCTCCATCTCTCTTCTAACCCAGTCCCTTTCTCATCATACTCTCCCTCCCATGCCATGTTCTCTTATTGTTCTCCTCTGACACTTTCATGTCTCTCCTTCTCCCCTCGCCATACACACTGTCATAAGTGGTGTACTGTGAGTACAGACTTTTAGGGGTATGCTCACACTGTGAGGAATGTTCAAATGAGTGCAGCCCGGTAGGTTTGCCCAAGGCCAGAGGTTGCATTAGTCAGCTAACAAACTGCAGAAGGAACAGGCTTGACCCAATCAAACCCATTCAGCAGGATATAATGCACCCAGGCGCCCTTCTACGCCCTCAATGCACAGCCAGGCTGGCAGCACTCACAGCAGGCAGACAGCCCCCTAGAAAGACTGTGTAATCCCCAATTTAACACACACTCAAGTGAGCAGGCCGATATAAAAAGAGTGTTAATGGTATGCGTCACTCCCTGAGCTTTGTTTCACACACACATGCACACACACAGACACCAGAGACACACTCAGAATGCTTCTTATTGTGCTCAGAAAGGAAACATCTAAACTGAGTTGAACAGTACTTCTTTGCCAGGAAAACAATTTGAACACATGCAGGAATTCACTGTTGAAAATATTTGATAAACAAGACTGACAAGAAACGGATGTCACCCAAATGCTCTATTCTTCTTAACCAATGCTCTATTCTTCTTAACCAATGCTATATTCTTCTTAACTAATGATCTATTATTCTTAACCAATGCTCTATTCTTCTTAACCAATGCTCTATTCTTCTTAACTAATGCTCTATTCTTCATAACCAATGCTCTATTCTTCATAACCAATGCTCTATTCTTCTTAACTAATGCTCTATTCTTCTTAACCAATGCTCTATTCTTCTTAACCAATGCTCTATTCTTCTTAACTAATGCTCTATTCTTCTTAATCTTCTTAACCAATGCTCTATTCTTCTTATCTAATGCTCTATTCTTCTTAACTAATGCTATATTGTTCTTAACCAATGCGCTATTCTTCTTAATGCACTAAGTGCAAGCTACATTGTTGGTGGTGCAGGTAGCGTGTTCCAGCTTGGCGTGGGGATAATCACCCTTTGTTTGACAACATACAGCAGGGTGCAGGGCTAGCATTAGCCTACAAGCATAAGCGTATTACCCAGGACCTTGCTACAGATACCCACCACACACAAATAACGTTTTGCCCTAATCAGTCTACACACACACACACACACACACACACACACACACACACACACACACACACACACACACACACACACACACACACACACACACACACACACACACACACACACACACACACACACACACACAGGAAGGGATCACAACCCCAGCATCGTTGCTGACCTAACATATAATCACATCTTAAAATCAGTTTCACCCCCTCCTTGCAAAAGTCCCCCTTGGAGGTTCAAGTAGAGTTGAAAGGTGAGGAGGTCAAGGCAGTTGCTGGAGCTTTGGGGAGGGGGCAGCCTCACATGGTGTCATGTGGGGCCTGTCTGAGAAGGGGGGGGGGCAAACTGGTGTTTTGGGGTAACGAAGCCACGCTTCACTCCTTAAATGCCTTGACACGTCCACACAATGCTCTTTCACACTCTGTCGGGCACAAACACACACATAGACACACACATGAGCACACACACACACTCACTCATACACACTCATTAATATACAGTACCATACAGGTCTAAGTATACAATAATAAATACTTGTAATAAACTTAGAGACAACAAATTAAGGGCATAGCGTGAGAGGGGAGTGTGTGAGTTCTAGGAGCTGTCCCTGGAAAACTCCTCTGGGGAGTGCTATAAAGATGACAGAGGAGCCAGTCATAACACCCTTTCTCATGTGAGGCTGGGCTTTTCACATGCCGGGAGAGTGAAAACTACATCCCTGTGAGACACCTATGGACATATGGCAAAGTATCACCACACACACACAAGTTCACTGGATACACACTTTGAAGTTGCAAAGAGAGTTTGACACAGAGAAAGTAGCAAAACATATACACAAGAAACAAAAATCTCAGACAAAAATGTACTAATGGACAAGACATGCTCCCTGGAGTGATGTGCTTGTGAAAAATCCATTACTCAACATCTCTCTCTCTCTCTCTCTCTCTTTGTCTCTCTCTCTCTCTCTCTCTCTCTCTCTCTCTCTCTCTCTCTCTCTCTCTCTCTCTCTCTCTCTCTCTCTCTTTGTCTCTCTCTCTCTCTCTCTCTCTCTCTCACACACACACACACACACACACACACACACACACACACACACACACACACACACACACACACACACACACACACACACACACACACACACACACACACACACACACACAGCAAAGGTGTACATTCCTGAACTCCCTGGTCCTAGTCAGAGAGAGGTCAGGTTAAATAAGTGACTGGGAAGAGTGGCACAGCGGTGGAAACCGTCAAACATACAATGAGGATGGTGTATGTGTGCATACAAACTGTTTCTCTAAACTCACACTGAATCTAGAACAAACTGAACTGGGTAACACTTTACGTGACACCTAGCGTCATAACATGTTGTAAAACGGTCATAACCTTGTCATAATATGTCATAACAGTTGACATTTGTATTTATTAGGGATCCCCATTAGCAGCTACACGTTCTGGGGTCCGCATTAAGGCACTGACATCAAACATAAAACAAAATATAAAACAGCACATCAAATAACATTATTACACCACTACAGTACATATCTACAATACAAAATGTATAATACCACCATACAACAATATTACAATGTACGTGTGTGTAGAGTGTGTGTGCATATGCGTGTGTCTGTACCTGTGTCTGTGTCTCTTCACAGTCCCTGCTGTTCCATAAGGTGTATTTTTATCTGTTTTTTAAATGTAATTCTACTACTTGCATCAGTTACCTGATGTGGAACAGAGTACCTTGAAGTCATGGCACTATGTAGTATTGTGTGCCTCCCATAGTCTGTTCTGGACTTGGGGATTGTGAAGAGACCTCTGATGGCATGTCTTGTGGGGTATACATGAGTGTCCGAGCTGTGTGCTAGTAGTTTAAACAGACACCTCTGTGCATTCAGCTTGTCAACAAGTAGTGATGAAGTCAATCTCTCTTCCACTTTGAGCCATGAGAGATTGACATGCATATATATTAGCTCTCCGTGTACATTTAAGGGCTAACCGTGCTGCCCTGAGCTAAGTGTTGCAGTCATTTCAGTCGCTGTAGTAGCTGATGTGTATAGTGTTGAGTCATCCACATACATAGACACAATGGCTTTACTCAAAGCCAGTAGCATGTCGTTAGTAAAGATTGCAAAATAGTAAAGGGCCTAGATAGCTGCCCTGGGGAATTCCTGATTCTACCTGGATTATGTTGGAGAGGCTTAGTGTTCTGTTAGAGAGGTAACTCTTTGTCCACATTATAGCAGGGGGTGTAAAGCCATAACACAAATGTTTTTCCAGTTGCAGACTATGATCGATAATGTCAAAACCCGCACTGAAGTCTAACAAAACAGACCCCACAATCTTAACATAACATGCCATAACCTGTCATAATATGGTCATAACACTATCATGACACATATATTTAGACCGGTTGTAACATATATTGTGTTATTTTATGGCTGGTTATGACACCTACATAAAAGGGGCAGCAGGTAGCCTATAGGTCAGCAGGTAGCCTAGTGATTACAGCGTTGGGCCAGTAACTGAAAGGTTACTGGTTCGAATCCTCAAGCCAACAAGGCTATGTCAATGTACCCTTGATCAAGGCACTTAACCCTAATTGCTCAAGCTAAATGACTAAAATGTCAAATGTAAATGTAAGAATGTCAAAACCCCCAAAACCTACCACACAAGGCAAAACATATTACACCATACCCTACTTGTGTCAATAGCATTTTTATGTTATATAACGTTTTATGAAATTGACCATATCAAATTATAATTGTAATTGTGCACACATTGATGTCAGACATGCACCTACCCCAATGCCCTGTTGCTGATGACTGGGATGCATGCAGGAGCAGATTTCAGGAGCAGGACACCCTCTTTTTGACTGATGACAGACATAAGGGCATGCACTGTATGTGATAGGCCTATCTGCCTTATAAGATGCTGGTGGTCATAATGCTTCATGACAGTGTAACAGAGTATTCACTCCAAGTTACTTAAAATATGATGAAAATAAACATGCTTTAAAGAATTCATTACAACAACAACAAAGGATTAAAGACACAAACTTTCAAATGAAAGGACATTTCTTGGTAGTGAAAAAACACATTTTAATAAATTTGGGTTTTGACACTTACTGTATGTAGGTGTCATAACCAGCCATAAAATAATGCAATATATGTCAAAACCGGTGTAAGTATATGGGTCATGACAGTGTTATGACCATATTATGACAGGTTATGACCGTGTCATAACATGTTATGATGCTAGGTGTCAGGTAAAGTGTTACCAAACACCGTTTGGTAAAAACATAGTTTTTGACAACATTATCAGTTTGAAGCCTATAATTCTGTGATTGTGCAGTAGGTCTTTGCAGACCTAGATTTACAACACACTGTTGCCAAATAAGGCAAATACCCTTCTCTCCTGTGACTACTGAGTTTTTCTCCATAATCCTGTAAAATACCAAAAAACTGTTGGAACTTTGAAATCCCATACATTTCAGTGGTAGGGCTCAGAGTTAATGAGCAGCTCATAAATGTGAATGTGGAGGTCAGGGCATTACAATGAGTGATATAGAGGTCTCCTCTAGAGTTTCGCAGGCAGGCAGGCAGACAGACAGACATTGAAGAGGAACGAAAGCTAGCTGGAAGAAATATATACAATATGTATCTATTATTTCACTGTGATGCCAACCAATTCGATTTTAAACCTGAAACGCTTTAAGGGGAACTCATCCAGAAGTGTTGTATTCACTCCAATCGCTTGAGTGAAAACTTTCATTCTTCCTGCTTAGCACTTTTCTCCTGTGTACAGTAAGTGTTCCCTCAGCAGGTTTATGGCAGGACATGGGGAGATTATGTTTTTCACCCATCCTGAGTGAGGCCATGCAATGTGGTCCCACTGAAGCCCTGTCCTCCTGGCCAGACAGAAACAGGTCATGAGGCAAATTAACAGATGAGGGGCAACTGGAGATTGACCCGTTTGAGGACCTAAGGTGCAGGCCATCAGTGTAGCAAAAGAACATAAAGACATGAACAGGTCACCATCCCCCTAATGGTTTTAGGAGACTGGCAGTAGAATATCTAAGTAAGTCTGATGAAAGACAAACATACACTAACACTGCCACCATTTCAATGCCCACTGGACAGCATTAGGGAGCCGAAAAGTTTATCAAACGGGGAACTAAAAGTTCATCACATGGCTGACGTGTATAATCCTGTCCGTCTGTCCCGTGTGACTAATCATAGAGTGTCAGTCTGGGTGACACCATCAGGAGTGAGTTGTCTCTAAACCAAGAAGCCCACACACCTCCGTGTAGTTATCAGGGCATGGGCAACATGAAAGACCCTGGGTTCTTTGGGTTCTGGATTCTCCCTCTGCAGAGCCATCGCCATCGATAAGAAACATTACTGTGCAGCCATATTCATTGATCTGGCCAAGGCTTTCGACTCTGTCAATCACCATATCCTCATCGGCAGACTCGACAGCCTTGGTTTCTCAAATGATTGCCTCGCCTGGTTCACCAACTACTTCTCTGATAGAGTTCAGTGTGTCAAATCGGAGGGTCTGCTGTCCGGACCTCTGGCAGTCTCTATGGGGGTGCCACAGGGTTCAATTCTTGGACCGACTCTCTTCTCTGTATACATCAATGAGGTCGCTCTTGCTGCTGGTGAGTCCCTGATCCACCTCTACGCAGACGACACCATTCTGTATACTTCCGGCCCTTCTTTGGACAGTGTGTTAACAACCCTCCAGGCAAGCTTCAATGCCATACAACTCTCCTTCCGTGGCCTCCAATTGCTCTTAAATACAAGTAAAACTAAATGCATGCTCTTCAACCGATCGCTACCTGCACCTACCCGCCTGTCCAACATCACTACTCTGGACGGCTCTGACTTAGAATACGTGGACAACTACAAATACTTAGGTGTCTGGTTAGACTGTAAACTCTCCTTCCAGACCCATATCAAACATCTCCAATCCAAAGTTAAATCTAGAATTGGCTTCCTATTTCGCAACAAAGCATCCTTCACTCATGCTGCCAAACATACCCTTGTAAAACTGACCATCCTACCAATCCTCGACTTTGGCGATGTCATTTACAAAATAGCCTCCAATACCCTACTCAACAAATTGGATGCAGTCTATCACAGTGCAATCCGTTTTTATCACCAAAGCCCCATATACTACCCACCATTGCGACCTGTACGCTCTCGTTGGCTGGCCCTCGCTTCATACTCGTCGCCAAACCCACTGGCTCCATGTCATCTACAAGACCCTGCTAGGTAAAGTCCCCCCTTATCTCAGCTCGCTGGTCACCATAGCATCTCCCACCTGTAGCACACGCTCCAGCAGGTATATCTCTCTAGTCACCCCCAAAACCAATTCTTTCTTTGGCCGCCTCTCCTTCCAGTTCTCTGCTGCCAATGACTGGAACGAACTACAAAAATCTCTGAAACTGGAAACACTTATCTCCCTCACTAGCTTTAAGCACCAACTGTCAGAGCAGCTCACAGATTACTGCACCTGTACATAGCCCACCTATAATTTAGCCCAAACAACTACCTCTTTCCCAACTGTATTTAATTTTAATTAATTTATTTATTTTGCTCCTTTGCACCCCATTATTTTTATTTCTACTTTGCACATTCTTCCATTGCAAAACTACCATTCCAGTGTTTTACTTGCTATATTGTATTTACTTTGCCATCATGGCCTTTTTTGCCTTTACCTCCCTTCTCACCTCATTTGCTCACATTGTATATAGACTTGTTTATACTGCATTATTGACTGTATGTTTGTTTTTACTCCATGTGTAACTCTGTGTCGTTTTATCTGTCGAACTGCTTTGCTTTATCTTGGCCAGGTCGCAATTGTAAATGAGAACTTGTTCTCAACTTGCCTACCTGGTTAAATAAAGGTAAAATAAATAAAAAATAAATAAAAGAGCAACTGACCATCGGCATGATCAAACGCAGGAATTACTAATAGGTAACAATGGAGGTCTCTAGGAGATGATACTCATTTCCCTCAAAGAACAAAACACACAAATGCACGAACATGAAGTTCATGGGAGTGTGAACTTTCTGCTTCTGACTTGTAAACACACCTTTTTTCCCTTTGGCAAATCAGAGGGCATATAGTCTTTCTCTACAACACTGTAGGGATAATAAGACCGGGTAGGTTCCATCCGCTGTATAAAAGTTTCAGTTTGAAATGTTTTGCATGTGACTGTGATACAAAATGCAAGCAAGCCGATATCTCAGCTCTAATGTAGCAGTTAACGCGTGTAATAAGCCCTGTTATCTTGTTACCAGGCCTAACTTTGTTTCTGTTGCTTACAACTGTGAGTGGTTCAGGGATGATGAGGGCACACACAGCCATACAGTATGGACATCAGGCCTGATGCAACAGTGTAACTCAATTTTGTGTTACAGTATACAAATTGTGGAGATGGCCACTGAAGTAAAAACTAACAACAACAAACCTGAAGTGGGTAAATGGAGCCCCCTGTTGAGTTGTAACAGTTGTGGTGTGAACGCTGAGGCCAGAAATACTTTTCCTTTAGATGATGCTTTCTGGCAGAACACTCACACTCCCTGCCCTTGTACTCCAATGCTGCAGGCTGTGCGTGAGTGTTTTTGTGAGTGAATGAGTGTGTGTGTGTGTGTGTGTGTGTGTGTGTGTGTGTGTGTGTGTGTGTGTGTGTGTGTGTGTGTGTGTGTGTGTGTGTGTGTGTGTGTGTGTGTGTGTGTGTGTGTGAGAGAGAAAGAAAAACAGAGAAAGAAAGAGAGAGAGAGAGAGAGAGATGGGGAGAGAAGGGGAGAGAGAGAGAGAGAGAAAGAAGGGGAGAGATAGAAGGGGAGAGAGAGAGAGAGATAGATATATGTGTGAATATATGTGTATACGCGCAATGATGCATGTGTTTCTGCGTGTGTCCGTCTGGGCATGTGCGCGTGTGTGTGTAGGGGGGATTTAGAGATCTACATGAGTGACTCTGATCTGATTAACAGTGTGGCCGGGTGGCTGGGACTGCTAATAGCCATGTCCTCCAGGCAGAACCAGGCAGCAACATGTGACCCAGTCAGGCCAACAACACGGGCCCATTCTCCCCGACCCTGTCACTTGAAGACAGGCTGGGCCCACCGATGGAGACACAAGACCAGTTTGGCCCATGTAGGCGTCAGTGTGGAGCCAGGCCTAAGGACCTGCCTTCAGGGGGAACCATTGTGCAGCAACAAGTCCCTCTATTCAGCGCCAGTGTGTCGCTACAATCTGCTAATGAGCGTGCCCAGCAGCTCTGCGCACCATCACAGGATGCCCATTCAGTCCAGAAACCAGGCCACGGCCACACTGCAGGCCAGAGAGAGAGGGAGGGAGGTAGAGAGAAACAGAGAGAGGGTGGTTAGACAGGAAATTTGTCACGGCAAACACAGCAGTATTTTGCCGCTTCTCACACGAGAAACTAAGTCAACAATTGTGACAGCTTCGGCCACGTGACGAGTTAGCCGGCTAGAAGAGCAAAAGGAGGGCATGTCATCTCCCATCAGCCAGAGAAGCTTTTCTCTCCTCTCACAGCACAGCAGCTACTCTAAAGCCTCCCAGGAACAGTAGAGTGGAGGCTGCCCATTAAAGCCCTGTTAAAACATTTCTGATGTTCTCAGAGGTTAAGCAGGGTGGCTCAGTCGCCAGATCACCCAGACACTCTCCGTTTCCCAGCATCCTCTCACCACCACTGTCCAGCTCAGAAGCCTTCAGGTGTCAGATTACCATCAACCTAGTTTCACCATTAAAATGTAATGTGCCACTCCGAGGGCTAGACGAGTGCCTGTTTCAGTTTCAAGTTTTAATGTCACATGCACAAGTACAGTGACATGCCTCTCCTGTAAGCTCTTCACTCTTAACCCAACACGCAGTAAACAGTATCAATGTAGTACTAAAAATAACATGAGGTAGAACAGAAACACACAATAAATTCAAATAAGAAGAACACGAGAAAGTAAGTAAGCTATATACAGGGTCAGTTCCAATACCATTATTTACAATGTGCAGGGACACTGGAGTGATAGATCTAGAGACACTACATGGCCAAAAGTATGTGAACAGCCCTTTAAAATCAGTGGATTTGGATATTTCAGCCACACCCGTTGCTGACATGTGTATAAAATCAAGCACACAGCCATGCAATCGCCGTAGACAAATATCGGCAGTAAAACTGAAGAGCTCAATGACTTTCAACGTGGCACCGCCACCTTTTCAACAAGTCAGTGAGTCAAATTTCTGCCCTGCTAGAGCTGCCCCGGTCAACTGTAAGTGCTGTTGTTGTGAAGTGGAAATGTCTAGGAGCAACAACGGCTCAGCCGCAAATTGGTGGGCCACACAAGCTCACAGAACGGGACAGCCGAGTGATGGAACGCGAAGCGTGTAAAATTGTCTGTCCTCGGTTGCAACCCTCACTAACGAGTTACAAACTGCCTCTGGAAGCAACGTCAGCACAAGAACTGTTCGTCCGGAGCTTCATGAAATGGGTTTCCAGGGCTGAGCAGCCTAAGATCTAAGATCACCATGCACAATGCCAAGCGTTGGCTGGATTGGTGTAAAGCTTGCTGCCATTGGACTCTAGAGCAGTGGAAACATGTTCTCTGGAGTGATAAATCACTCTTCACCATCTGACAGTCTGATGGACAAATCTGGGTTTGGCGGATGCATGGAGAACGCTAAGGTTTGGTGGAGGAGGAAAAAGTTTGGAAGAGGAGGAATACTGGTCTGAGGCCGTTTTTCATGGTTCAGGCAAGTTCCCTTAGTTCCAGGAAAGGGAAATCTTAACGATACAGTCTACAATGTCATTCTAAATGATTCTGTGCTTCCAACATTATGGCAACAGTTTGGGGATGCCCTTTACAGTTTCAGCATGACAATGCCCCTGTGCACAAAGCAAGGTCCATACAGAAATGGTTTGTCGAGATCGGTGTGGAAGAACTTGACTGGCCTGCACAGAGCCCTGATCTCAACCCCATCGAACATCTTTGGGATGAATTGGAACGCTGACTAAAAACTGTTCAGGAGCTGGTTGGTGTCAGATTTGATGCACCGGTACCGCTTGCCATGCAGGAGCAGAGATAACAGTCCATGGCTTGGGTGGCTGGAGTCTTTAACGATTTTACGGGCTTTTCTTTCACACCACCTGATATAGAGGTCCTGGATGGCAGGGAGCTCAGCCCCAGTGATGTACTGTGCATGCTTTTCAACTGTTCGCTGCCTGCACCCGCACGCCTGACTAGCATCACCCCCCTGGATGGTTCCGACCTTGAATATGTGGACATCTATAAGTACCTAGGTGTCTGGCTAGACCGTAAACTGTCCTTCCAGACTCATATCAAACATCTCCAATCGAAAATCGAATCTAGAGTCGGCTTTCTATTCCGCAACAAAGCCTCCTTCACTCACACCGCCAAACTTACCCTAGTAAAACTGACTCTCCTACCGATCCTCGACTTCGGCGATGTCATCTACAAAATAGCTTCCAACACTCTACTCAGCAAACTGGATGCAGTTTATCACAGTGCCATCCGTTTGTCACTAAAGCACCTTATACCACCCACCACTGCGACCTATATGCTCTAGTCGGCTGGCCCTCGCTACATATTCGTTGCCAGACCCACTGGCTCCAGGTCATCTACAAGTCCATGCTAGGTAAAGCTCCGCCATATCTCAGTTCACTGGTCACGATGGCAACACTCACCCGTAGCACGCGCTCCAGCAGGTGTATCTCACTGATCATCCCTAAAGCCAACACCTCATTTGGCCGCCTTTCGTTCCAGTTCTCTGCTGCCTGTGACTGGAACGAATTGCAAAAATCGCTGAAGTTGGAGACTTTTATCTCCCTCACCAACTTCAAACATCTGCTATCTGAGCAGCTAACCGATCCCTGCAGCTGTACATAGTCTATCGGTAAATAGCCCACCCATTTTTACCTACCTCATCCCCATACTGTTTTTATTTATTTACTTTTCTGCTCTTTTGCACACCAATATCTCTACCTGTACATGACCATCTGATCATTTATCACTCGTGTTAATCTGCAAAATTGTAATTATTCGCCTACCTCCTCATGCCTTTTGCACACGATGTATATAGACTCTCTTTTTTTTCTACTGTGTTATTGACTTGTTAATTGTTTACTCCATGTGTAACTCTGTGTTGTCTGTTCACACTGCTATGCTTTATCTTGGCCAGGTCGCAGTTGCAAATGAGAACTTGTTCTCAACTAGCCTACCTGGTTAAATAAAGGGGGGAAAAAAATGTGTGAGTGTGTGTGTGTGTGTGTGTGTGTGTGTGTGTGTGTGTGTGTGTGTGTGTGTGTGTGTGTGTGTGTGTGTGTGTGTGTGTGTGTGTGTGTGTGTGTGTGTGTGTGAATGAGAGAGTGCTGTGAGAGTTAGCTGTGTGTCATAAGTTCTTTGTCTCAGTGGCTGATCTTCAACTCTGACCTAAAGATGCCCAAGGATGAGACTTTTCCTGCTAAAACAGAAAACATAAGGAGCTTGTTTTCCTGACAAGCAGGTCTTGTGGCTAAAGACTACAATAGACAACCAGGTTCACACCACAAGCTGTCGACAGCTCAAGTGAGAGTGTATGTCAGGGTGAGAGTGTATGTCAGGGTGAGAGTGTATTTCAGGGTGAGAGTGTATTTCAGGGTGAGAGTGTATGTCAGGGTGAGAGTGTATGTCAGGGTGAGAGTGTATGTCAGGGTGAGAGTGTATGTCAGGGTGAGAGTGTATGTCAGGGTGAGAGTGTATGTCAGGTTGAGAGTGTATTTCAAGGTGAGAGTGTATTTCAGGGTGAGAGTGTATTTCAGGGTGAGAGTGTATTTCAAGGTGAGAGTGTATGTCAGGGTGAGAGTGTTTTTCAGGGTGAGAGTGTATTTCAAGGTGAGAGTGTATTTCAGGGTGAGAGTGTATTTCAGGGTGAGAGTGTATGTCAGGGTGAGAGTGTATTTCAAGGTGAGAGTGTATTTCAGGGTGAGAGTGTATTTCAAGGTGAGAGTGTTTTTCAGGTTGAGAGTGTATGTCAGGGTGAGAGTGTATTTCAGGGTGAGAGTGTATTTCAAGGTGAGAGTGTATTTCAGGGTGAGAGTGTATTTCAAGGTGAGAGTGTTTTTCAGGTTGAGAGTGTATGTCAGGGTGAGAGTGTATTTCAAGGTGAGAGTGTTTTTCAGGTTGAGAGTGTATGTCAGGGTGAGAGTGTTTTTCAGGTTGAGAGTGTATGTCAGGGTGAGAGTGTATTTCAGGTTGAGAGTGTATGTCAGGGTGAGAGTGTTTTTCAGGGTGAAAGTGTATGTCAGGGTGAGAGTGTATTTCAGGGTGAGAGTGTATTTCAGGGTGAGAGTGTATTTCAGGGTGAGAGTGTATTTCAAGGTGAGAGTGTATGTCAGGGTGAGAGTGTTTTTCAGGGTGAGAGTGTATTTCAAGGTGAGAGTGTATTTCAGGGTGAGAGTGTTTTTCAGGTTGAGAGTGTATGTCAGGGTGAGAGTGTATTTCAAGGTGAGAGTGTATTTCAGGGTGAGAGTGTATTTCAAGGTGAGAGTGTTTTTCAGGTTGAGAGTGTATGTCAGGGTGAGAGTGTATTTCAGGGTGAGAGTGTATTTCAAGGTGAGAGTGTATTTCAGGGTGAGAGTGTATTTCAAGGTGAGAGTGTTTTTCAGGTTGAGAGTGTATGTCAGGGTGAGAGTGTATTTCAAGGTGAGAGTGTTTTTCAGGTTGAGAGTGTATGTCAGGGTGAGAGTGTTTTTCAGGTTGAGAGTGTATGTCAGGGTGAGAGTGTATTTCAGGTTGAGAGTGTATGTCAGGGTGAGAGTGTTTTTCAGGGTGAAAGTGTATGTCAGGGTGAGAGTGTATTTCAGGGTGAGAGTGTATTTCAGGGTGAGAGTGTATTTCAAGGTGAGAGTGTTTTTCAGGTTGAGAGTGTATGTCAGGGTGAGAGTGTTTTTCAGGATGAGGGTGTATGTCAGGGTGAGAGTGTATTTCAAGGTGAGAGTGTTTCTTTCAGGTTGAGAGTGTATTTCAGGGTGAGAGTGTATTTCAAGGTGAGAGTGTATTTCAAGGTGAGAGTGTATTTCAGGGTGAGAGTGTATTTCAAGGTGAGAGTGTTTTTCAGGTTGAGAGTGTATGTCAGAGTGAGAGTGTATTTCAGGGTGAGAGTGTATGTCAGGTTGAGAGTGTATTTCAAGGTGAGAGTGTATTTCAGGGTGAGAGTGTATTTCAAGGTGAGAGTGTTTTTCAGGTTGAGAGTGTATGTCAGGGTGAGAGTGTTTTTCAGGGTGAGAGTGTTTTTCAGGTTGAGAGTGTATGTCAGGGTGAGAGTGTATGTCAGGGTGAGAGTGTATTTCAGGTTGAGAGTGTATGTCAGGGTGAGAGTGTATGTCAGGGTGAGAGTGTATTTCAGGGTGAGAGTGTATGTCAGGGTGAGAGTGTATTTCAGGGTGAGAGTGTTTTTCAGGTGAACACAAACTCACAGAATACGTAGGGTTGAAGTGGGAAGTTTACATACACCTTAGCCAAATACATTTAAACTCAGTTTTTTACAATTCCTGACATTTAATCCCAGTAAAGAGTCCCTGTCTTAGGTCAGGTAGGATCACCACTTTATTTTAAGAATGTGAAATGTCAGAATAATAGTAGAGAGAATTATTTATTTCAGCTTGTACTTCTTTCATCACATTCCCAGTGGGTCAGAAGTTTACATACACTCAATTAGTATTTGGTAGCATTGCCTTTAAATTGTTTAACTTGGGTCAAACATTTCAGGTAGCCTTCCACAAGCTTCCCACAATAAGTTGGGTGAATTTTGGCCCATTCCTCCTGAAAGAGCTTGTGTAACTGAGTCAGGTTTGTAGGCCTCCTTGCTCGCACACGCTTTTTCAGTTCTGCCCACAAATGTTCTATAGGATTGAGGTCAGGGCTTTGTGATGGCCACTCCAATACCTTGACTTTGTTGTCCTTAATCCATTTTGCCACAACTTTGGAAGTATGCTTGGGGTCATTGTCCATTTGGAAGACTCTTAACTTCCTGACTGATTTCTTGAGATGTTGCTTCAATATATCCACATAATTGTCCTACCTCATGATGCCATCTATTTTATGAAGTGCACCAGTCCCTCTTGAAGCAAAGCACCCCCACAACATGATGCTGCCACCCCCGTGCTTCACAGGTTGGGATGGTGTTCTTCGGCTTGCAAGCCTCCCCCTTTTTCCTTCAAACATAACAATGGTAATTATGGCCAAACAGTTCTATTTTTGTTTCATCAGACCAGAGGACATTTCTCCAAAAATCACGATCTTTGTCCCCATGTGCAGTTGCAAACCGTAGTCTGGCTTTTTTATGGCGGTTTTGGAGCAGCCCCTTGCTGAGGGGCCTTTCAGGTTATGTCGATATAGGACTCATTTTACTGTGGATATAGATACATTTTCGTACCTGTTTTCTCCAGCATCTTCACAAGATCCTTTGCTGTTGTTCTGGGATTGATTTGCACTTTTCGCACCAAAGTACGTTCATCTCTAGGAGACAGAATGCGTCTCCTTCCTGAGCGGTATGACGGCTGCGTGGTCCCATGGTGTTTATACTTGCGTACTATTGTTTGTACAGATGAACGTGGTACCTTCAGGCGTTTGGAAATTGTTCCCAAGGATGAACCAGACTTGTGGAGGTCTACAACAAAAATCATTCTGAGGTCTTGGCTGATTCATTTTGATTTTCCCATGATGTCAAGAAAAGAGGCACTGAGTTTGAAGGTAGGCCTTGAAATACATACACAGTGATGTCAATTAGCATATCAGAATCTTCTGAAGCCATGACATCATTTTCTGGAATTTTCCAAGCTGTTTAAAGGCACAGTCAACTTTGTGTGTGTAAACGTCTGACCCACTGGAATTGTGATACAGTGAATTATAAGTGAAATAATCTGTCTATAAACAATTGTTGGAAAAATGACTTGAGTCATGCACAAAGTAGATGTCCTTACCGACTTGCCAAAACTATAGTTTGTTAACAAGAAATTTGTGGAGTGGTTGAAAAACGAGTTTTAATGACTCCAACCTAAGTGTATGTAAACTTCCGACTTCAACTGTAGGTGTGTGAGTGTGGGCTTGCGTGTGTCCCCATCATGAAAGAAGAGGGAGCTGTGAGGATGGGCAGGTGGGGGTGTCCACAGTGTGAGGGAGAGCTGCCTGACTGCCTGCATGTATGTTTGTTTGCTCTTTCCCCTGATCCCTGGTCGCCCCCTGTGATGAGGCGTATTCACAGAAAATATAAAAGGGAGGAGAGAGAGGAGGGGGAGAGCAGGAGGAGGGGAGAGTCACGGTTGGCTGGCTGATCTGCAGTGACAGGCCGTCTCCCGTGAGATGGGAACTTAGCATGTCAGGCAGGTCAGCATGGGCCAGGCAGACAGTCAATGAAATATTGAATCCAGCACATTGCTATCATGGATCTGATGCCTTCGAAACAGTCCGCGTCTAGGAGATCTCTGGCTATCTCTTAGTGTCTCGTAACAAAAGTGTGTGCAAAATCAAGTCAGTTAAAGGTGAGCTAGCTGTCTCTGCGGGCGAGCCAATGGATTTTATCAACCAGGATTCCATGCTGGGCTATAAGGAGGTAAAGTTCGAAAGTGCACTGTGACCCTTTGTGGTCATATTCTCTCTACACGGTGGAGGAGAAAGAGGCAGATCTTTTCTTTATTTTCACTTCTCTTGTATTTCCTCTGGGCCATTTCTGTTCTCTGTTTTCATTTACTGCTGCTGTATCCTTCCTGGCTCTGTTCAGAAATAAATAAATGTAAGAGCATGTGTCTCTTTTGGCAAAGCACCAACTCTGGAGTCTGTGTCACACTGGACTGCTCAAAAGCAGAGCATGATGCATTCTGGGATGGTAACGCAATTACCCATTTCCTATCATGCCATATGAATTGGCTGTACTCCATCATGTCTAATTCACTGCAAGTACACAAGCACACACACTTCACCCTCGCCTTCTCTCTAGCCTCCCAGAATTAACCATAACTATAAAATAGCCATTTACATTCCCATTGCCCTCCACTCAGAGTTCCACTCCTCCACTGCATTGCAATAGACACTTCACCAGCTCATTCTCTTCCATTTCATTCTTAGAATGGCCACATCTGGACCACTTTTCAACTTATATATTGATGAAGGAATGCGTTGTAAAACAGATGTGATGGCAGAAGAGCTGCTACTGCCATCATAAAAGAACCAGGTGATCTCACGCTTTGCCTTGACACAGTGTCCCAGCGTTGCTTCACACCATCACCATAGGGCTGGAGGCTGAGTTCAGAGAGATGGACTGGAGGCTGAGGGCAGAGAGATGGACTGGAGGCTGAGAGCAGAGAAAAGGGCTGGAGGCTGAGTTCAGAGAGATGGACTGGAGGCTGAGTTCAGAGAGATGGACTGGAGGCTGAGGGCAGAGAGATGGACTGGAGGCTGAGAGCAGAAAAAAGGGCTGGAGGCTGAGTTCAGAGAGATGGGCTGGAGGCTGAGTTCAGAGAGATGGGCTGGAGGCTGAGTTCAGAGAGATGGACTGGAGGCTGAGTTCAGAGAGTTGGACTGGAGGCTGAGAGCAGAGAAAAGGGCTGGAGGCTGAGGGCAGAGAGATGGACTGGAGGCTGAGAGCAGGGAAAAGGGCTGGAGGCTGAGGGCAGAGAGATGGACTGGAGGCTGAGGGCAGAGAGATGGACTGGAGGCTGAGAGCAGGGAAAAGGGCTGGGGGCTGAGGGCAGAGAGATGGACTGGAGGCTGAGAGCAGAGAAAAGGGCTGGAGGCTGAGGGCAGAGAGATGGACTGGAGGCTGAGAGCAGGGAAAAGGGCTGGAGACTGAGGGCAGAGAGATGGACTGGAGGCTGAGAGTAGGGAAAAGGGCTGGAGGCTGAGAGCAGAGAGATGGACTGGAGGCTGAGAGCTGGGAAAAGGGCTGGAGGCTGAGGGCAGAGAGATGGACTGGAGGCTGAGGGCAGAGAGATGGACTGGAGGCTGAGAGCAGGGAAAAGGGCTGGAGGCTGAGGGCAGAGAGATGGACTGGAGGCTGAGAGCAGGGAAAGGGCTGGAGGCTGAGGGCAGAGAGATGGACTGGAGGCTGAGAGCAGGGAAAAGGGCTGGAGGCTGAGAGCAGGGAAAAGGGCTGGAGGCTGATAGCAGGGAAATGGGCTGGAGGCTGAGAACAGGGAAATGGGCTCGAGGCTGATAGCAGGGAAATGGGCCAGTGTTCCACTTAGGCCAGACACCTGCTGGGGAATGAAGTGGTAACATGGACAATAAACCCATTATGTTAGTGCAGTAGCGGTCAGGTGCTGCTAGACCATCACTAAGCTTGCTGTTATTATTTCAGTATACCTTGCAGCAATATTTAAATCAATTAACAAACTATTCACTGACAGACAAAATACAGTTTACACAATGTCAAAGCATACATCAACCACAGAAACTATTATGATTTTCACGTTTCTGGCCCCAGTGATGTTCACAATGCAAAAGTATTACTCCATAAAAATAATAGTGTAGAAACCAAGAGGGAGAGGCAACTGGTATTCTGTCAACTGAAGGAAGTGTGTTTGGAGAGTGGCCTTGTGCCTGATGGTAAACCTCATTAGGATGGTTAGAGGCTGACTGGTGTTGACTTACAGCCTGCAGGCAGGAATGGGACTTCACTGCAAACATCTGGAGTTTTCAGATCTTTCATGAAAACGTAAAAGAAACATACAGGATAAAATAATGTGACATACAAACAAACATATGGTGTCTCATATTAACCCCATATACAACAGTGTGATAGTATATTCACTATGATGAGATGCTCTTCCTAGAGGTACACGAGAAGAGGTACAGTACAAAAAAGAAGTTGCAAGTAACATCCTTTTGAGTGCTTTTCTGGCAGACCCGGGCCACTCCACGACGCACTTATCGTAGGAGAAAGCACTATTTGTAGTAAGAGCCCATATTTCTCTCTATCAGTCTAATTTATACAGCAGAGTTTATACTACAAGCAGATATCCAGTTTAATTGCTGAGATGAAGCTGCTCTCTTTAGTTGCCATGATTCTTGCCAGATCAGTTCTGCACAAATAAACATGGCAGTGTTGATGTAAAAATAGGACACAGAGAGACTTGGTTCCTCAGAGAGTTTCCGGAGGGGTGATAAACACAGGGAGGCCTGGCTACAGAGGTCCCCCTACCTCGCCCTGTCTCCCCCTTCCCCCTTGTCTCCCCCTGTCTGCTGTGTAGACTGTGGCTTGGCCAGCGGGGCTGAGGGGTCACAAACCCAACAGGCAAGGCTGAGGGCTGTCCTGTCCTGCCGCCAGGAGTCAGGAAAACAGCTGTACACTGTCTGACCAGAGCAGCTGTGCATGCAGACAGACAGACAGACAGACAGACAGACAGACAGACAGACAGACAGACAGACAGACAGACAGACAGACAGACAGACAGACAGACAGACAGACAGACAGACAGACAGACAGACAGACAGACAGACAGACAGACAGACAGACAAAGCAGACAGACAAAGCAGACAGAGAAAAAGACAGAGTTTAGCCCTGGCCAGTGTACTGGAAAGCAGCCATAAACTCAGGAGTCTGTCTGTCTGTCTGTCCGTCCGTCAGTCTGTCTGTCACAGCTGCTCTGGTCAGACAATGTACAGCTGTTCCCTTGTGTCCTCAGCCTGTCTGGTGACCCCTCAGCCCCACTGGCCAAGCCACAGTCTACACAGCAGACAGGGGGAGACAAACGGAGGTAGGGCGAGCCCCGCTGTCTGTCTGTCTTCTAGAGGATAGTCAGTCAAACAGTTTCCATCCTGGGTTCATTGTGGAGATTAAACAAGGTAGCCTGGCATATAAAATGTATGATTTAGACCTGAAGATGAAGAGTGTTGGATTGTAATAATCAGAGCATCTCTTATAATATATATAACTTCTAACTTATAGACTCACAGGAATGTGTTGGCTCTAGCAGTGCTCCAAGCCTCCAGATATTTCGTTTCATGATCGGCCTGAGTAGGGTGCCTCCTTTTTGGAGTTGTACGGTCAATTGACAATTTCTGATAGTGACATGGCTGAAATGTCTTAGCGTGGGTCAATGACCCTGTAGGCGTTTGGGCCTAAAAGGGGGACGGGTTTCCAAACCTCCCTGGCCCACAGGGGCACGACCCTGGGCCTGTTGGTGGAGAAGAGCCCTAGAGGGGAGGCGGAATTGTGGCAGGTAGTTTTGGATGACCTTTATGGCTTTGTTTCCTATGGTTATAGCTTTATCTGGAACATTCTGTGTGACCAAATAACTCTTTTAAAATCTGCCAATGTGTCATAATGAAAGCAAGCCTATACATAATGTGTCTATATGATATTGGATGGATGAATGCACATTGCACCCCAAAACCCAAGGGAAACAAAACAATAGCATCATTTTGCACATCTTGCTCAACCCTATACGTTTTTTTTTTCTTTGTGTGTAGTTTCTTTATGTGTACACATCTATATTTCATGGTTAAACTGAATCCATGCTCTGTCAGGCAACAATTTCACCATGTGGAATTCATGGCCTGTGTTTCATATTACACTCCATCTCTCCACAAACTCAAATTCCCTCCGATTTCAAAAGCGAATACATGCGGTTAGTCCTTTGGGAAGACGGAACAGTATTTAATTCGATTCTTCAGTTTTTTTGGGGAGAAAGTTGAAACTGACACCGATGTGAGAAGGCCGGACAAGTAAGGAGTCGGAACCGTGATGTGGAGACCGCAGAGCAGCAGGAAGAAAAACAGAGTCACATAATCTGAACTGCCTTAACTGTTGCACTCTCTGTGCTGCTGAAGGTCCATACATCACTATTAGGCCACAGCTCTTGCTGCTGCTTTTGTCGGGCTGCCTGCCTTAAACGGGGTGTAGCAATAGTGCACGAGAACGGACTCTTGGCACTTCGCACACAGTGTGCCTGGGCATGGATAATGCTATATATGCACCATGAAGAAAATCCCATGACTGCAAAGTTAACATTATTCTTAATAAAGCAAAGGAAAACCTGTCTCGCTATACTTTCTCCTGAAACAAAAGACTTGCGTGTTAAGGAACACATTCTAGCCGTGGGTAACTGAATATCCTGGTGGATATCAAGCTTCCCTCACAAAGTACCGTGTCTAATCAACCCAGGGGGAATGAAACATTCTGTAAACATTTCCCAAATCAAACGTTTGAAACAGATCTAAATGTCTTCTGTTATCCACAAACCCGGTGAAGTTTTGAAGATCGACGGTGCCAATATTGCAGGAGTAATGAAATAACAAAACATATTTCTCTGAGAGCACATGATCATCAATACATTTGATTCAGTCTTCATAGCTTCCCTCTTAATTTGATTCGGAGGGTGAAAAGGAGAGCAGCTATGCCCCATTTGCTTTTCCTCTTCCCCCTTTCCTCCAAAATCCCCCTCTCTTCTAAATACCTAATGGGAATCGGAAGTTTTAGTAGGGCAGCTCTGCTAGCTAGCCCTGGTCTAACCTTGCCCATCTGGAGGGGGCTTGCCAGCCTCAGGGCGACTCCAGGCCCCTCCCCTCTGCTGTGGACAGCTTTCCGTCCTTTCACATGGACACGGGACTATATATAAAAAAAAATTCTGTCAGTCTCCCTCCAGCTGCGGACCTGACTTCTGTCCACCTAACTAACCTGTAATCTGGCTTCCATTTACTATGGGGGACCAGGGCAGGGTTGACCCTGGTCCACTCTGACAGCTCAACGTGTTAAAGCTGTGACAAGGCATACAGGGGGGATAATGCTGCTGCCCTAATGGGACTGGCTATTAACCCAGCACCCCACCACCCTTGCCTGTAGCCTCATACCCAAACAGCACAGCCTGGGCCTAATGGACGAGGTGAGGCTCATTTATCCACTTCAACATAGGGCTCCTGAGTGGCGCAGCGGTCTAAAGCACTGCATCTCAGTGCTAGAGGTGTCACTACAGACCCTGGTTCGATTCCAGGCTGAATCACAACCGGCTGTGATTGGGAGTCCCATAGAGTGGCGTGCAATTGGCCCAGAATAGTCCAGGGTAGGTCGTTATTGTACATAAGAGTTTGTTCTTAACTGACTTGCCTAGGTAAAGGAAAAAAAATGTCAAACATAGAAGAAGGCTGGTGATGTTGTGATACTGTTATAGTTCATCATGTCCCCTCCTCACCCTGACTTGTTTGTGCTGTGTGCATATTATACTGCATTATGAATTGAAGGGATGTTTACTCCAGATGTCGAAGACTTGTTTTTCTCCTCGATTTAAAAAAAAAAAAGACGGTCATTTTATTTATGCTTAGAATACATCAAATATATGAACATGTTTTTCCAAGGTAACGACTGCATGGAGATTTTTGCACAGCAATTCGTAAAAATATAAAAAACAACAGCACTGCCGAGGAGCCAGGGAGATAAATAGACAATGAGAAGACAACCCAGGAGTGATGGAGCGAACACAAGATGAGCTGTCAACGAAACAGCTTGGTAGAACCTTCAAATCTCCCAGCAGCCACGGCTTACTGAAAAAAACACTTTAGCACATATTCTCCTGACAATATTTCACTTGCCTGTCAATACTCCAATTGGATTAAATATGAATAATGTGGCCTTTTGCGTCATGTGTGGGGTGCCAGTGTTTGCGGGGTGGTACGGTGTGCTGGGTGGTTAGGGCTGCTCCTGTATTCATGAGGCTGTATAATGCATGCTTCTTGATCCCTCAGGTGAGGGCCACACAGCAGCGTGCCAAACAGACTTGTTCTAGAAACACTTCCCTCATCCGCACCAGCCAGCCCCAACGCCACTGGAAAGCAGCACAAAGGCTTTCTTCACATCTGTCAAATGAGCCAGAAACACAAAAAGCACGAGGCCAGGTGTGCACAAGCATGACGACACACAGAAACGCAGATGCAGAGGCACGCGCACACACGCACGCACACACACACACACACACAGCACCATCCAGCCCACCCTGCTTACAGTACACCACCACTGAAGCACAGGTTCAGTCTGTCATTTTCTGTACTGCACATTCGTCCACTGTGGTCACGCACATGGACGTACGCAATAATTGCACAGTGAAGTTATAGTCTAATTGCAATTTGGCAAAGGCCACGTCAGGACAGGAGAATTCTATACAGTCGGTGAATGAATTCCCGTAAGACTGTGTAACCATTGCTTTGTTTTGCCTGGTGTTGCTTTTGGCTGACCGGAGTACTCTAAAATACACAAGACTGGCTTTGACTGCAAATGTGTACGTTACCCTTGGAGTTGATTACACATTTCAGAAGTCAAAGTACAGATCACACACAACCCAAAGTGCATTGAATAACATCAGAGCCTTTATAACCAGTATGGCACTGCTGACTTTTGACTGGAATGGCTTGTTCCAAACCTATCAAACGAGTCCTCACTCTTGGCTCTGGCCAACTGGCATTGATGTGTGAGAGAGAAGGTGGGCAATGGGGCATGAATGGCTATGGAGGTCCCTGTGACTAACAGGAATCCCACACTGGTCATTTGGGTTTCAAATTGGGGTCCAAAGTTCACAGTTCTCTGTGTTGTTTACCAGCCCAGAACAGCCCACAGAGCTGTAAAATGTGCTTATAATCAAATTTCAATGGTCCAGTGCCTCTCCATATGAATGTGTGGAGCGCTTTGCAGAGGCTGAGAAATTCTCCTGGTGGGGATTATCTAGTGGTCAGATTGAGGCCTGTGCCAATGGACAGTGTGCTCTTGTACAATGGCACCATTAGAGCTGCAGAATCTCATGTTAATGATATAATCACTGTGCTCAATATATTAGTTACTGTGGTTATCATGTGACTCAGGGCCAAAATCCCATGAAATGTGTTGATGTACAACACATGAATACAATAGATGATGGTTTACTCCTCTTCCCATCTCATCCTGTTTTTGCCAACAGCAGATCAAACCCAACAGTCAAGGCACCATAGGGCCTACAGAGTGGATATCAGATGTGCCACCCACTTGTTCTCTGGTAGCCACAGCGCCTTCCCTGGGGCCATGTCTCTCCCAGTCATGGGTTTTACTGGTTCTCCTCAATCTGATTCTGCTTTATTGGATTAAGCTTAGTGTTTGGTGATATTTACAGTGCCTTCAGAATGTATTCACATCCCTGGACGTTTTCCGCAATTTGTTGGGTTACAAAGTGGGATTAATACGGTTTATCAATCTATACAAAATAATGTTGAAGTGGTAGAAACATTTCTATTACATTTGTATTGTTATTAATGGAAAAATAAAACACGAATATATTTTAATTAGATAAGTACTCAACCCCCAGAGTCAATATACAGTACCAGCCAAAAATAGGGACACACCTACTCATTCAAGGGTTTTTCTTTATTTTTACTATTTTCTACATTGCAGAATAATAGTGAAGACATCAAAACTATGAAATAACACAGATGGAATCATGTAGTAACTAAAAAATTATTAAACAAATCAAAACTTATTTTATATTTGAGATTCTTCAAAGTACACCACTGCACGACAGCTTTGCACACTCTTGGCATTCTCTCAACCAGCTTCATGAGGTAGTCACCTGGAATGCAAAGTCCATATTATGGCAAGAACAGCTCAAATAAGCAAAGTGAAACAACAGTCCATCATTACTTTAAGACACATGAAGGTCAGTCAATCTGGAACATTTCAAGAACTTTTAAAGTTTCTTCAAGTGCAGTCGCTAAAACCATCAAGCACTATGATGAAACTGGCTCTCATGAGGACCGCTACATGAAAGGAAGACACAGAGTTACCTTTGCTGCAGAGGATAAGTTCATTAGAGTTAACTGCACCTCAGATTGCAGCCAAAATAAATGCTTCCCAGAGTTCAAGTAACAGACACATCTCAACATCAACTGTTCAGAGGAGACTACATGAATCAAGAAACATGAGCAATGGACATCAGACCGGTGGAAATCTGTCCTTAGGTCTGATGAGTCCAAATTTGAGACTTTTGCCGTGCAGTGGTGTAAAGTACTTAAGTAAAAATACTTGAAAGTACTACTTAAGTAGTTTTGGGGGGTATATGTACATTACTTTACTATTTATATTTTTGACAACTTTTACTTTTACTCCACTACATTCCTAAAGAAAATGTTTTACTTTCTACTCCATACATTTTCCCTGACCCCGAAAAGTACTCGTTACAGTTTGATAGGTTAGGACAGGAAAATAGTCTCGCACTTAAAGAGAAAACAACTGGTTATCCCTACTGCATATGATCTGGCGGACTCACTAACCACAAATGCTTTGTTTGTAAATTATGTCTGAGTGTTGGAGTGTGCTATCCATAAATTTAAAAAGAAGAACATTGTGCCGTCCGGTATGTTTGATATAAGACATTTAAAATTATTTATACTTTTACTTTTGATACTTGAGTATATTTAAAACAAAATACTTTTTTACTTAAGTAGTATTTTACTGGGCGACTTTCACATTTACTTGTCATTTTCTTTTAAGGCATCTTTACTTTTACTCAAATACTTTTCCCACCACTGCCAGGGTATCTTTGTGAGACGCAGAGTAGGTGAACGGATGATCTCCGCATGTGTGGTTCACACCGTGAAGCACGGAGGAGGTGTAATGGTGTGGGGGTGTGTCACGTCCTGACCTTAGTTCCTTTTTTATGTCTCTGTTTTAGTTTGTTCAGGGCGTGAGTTGGGGTGGGCATTCTATGTTTTTGTTCTAGGTTTTGTATTTCTGTGTTTGGCCTGGTATGGTTCCCAATCAGAGGCAGCTGTCGATCGTTGTCTCTGATTGAGAACCATACTTAGGTAGCCTGTTTTCCCACTATGATTTGTGGGTAGTTATTTTCTGTTTAGTGTTTTTGTTGCACCTTGCAGAACTGTTTGTTTGTCGGTTTGTTGTTTTTGTTCCAGTATTCATCTTTATAAAATCATTATGAATACGTACCACGCTGCTCTTTGGTCCTCTTCTCCTTCTCCCGACGACAATCGTTACAGAACTACCCACCACAAAAGGTCCAAGCAGCGTGGAAGGGACTCCTGGACAGGTGAGCAGCGCTATCTGGAGTATGACACAACCTGGGAGGAGATAGAGGTGGTCGGTCGACCCAGGGAGAGTGCCGGAGCCCGCCTGGGATTCTCTAGAACAGTGCGAGGAGGGATACCAGAGAATGGAGTTGGCGACACAAACACGGCTGGCAAGGAAGCCCAAGAGGCGGCCCCCAAACTTTTTGGGGGGGAGCACACGGGGAGTGTGGCAGAGTCAGGTGTGGCAGAGCCAACTCCCGTGCTTACCTTGGCGGGCGTCGTACTGGTCAGGCACCGTGTTATGCGGTGGAGCGCACGGTGTCCCCAGTACGCGTTCTTAGCCCGGTGCGCTACATCCCAGCTCCCCGCATCTGCATTATTTCATAGTGTTGATGTCTTCACTATTATTCTACAATGTAGAAAATAGTAAAATAAAGAAAAACCCTTGAATGAGTAGGTGTGTCCAAACTGTCGACTGATACTCTATGTTAGAATTCCCTTCGGCTGTGAGGCTCTCTGAGTAAGTCTCTAAGAGCTTTGCGAACCTGGATTATTCTTCAAATTGGTTGTTGATCATTGCTAGATCACAGCTATTTTCAAGTGTTGCCATAGATTTCCAAGTCAAAACTGTAACTAGGCAACTCAGGAACATTTAATATTGAGAAAAAAAGTCCTTGCCGATGACAAGCATCCACATAACATGAAGCAGCCACCACCATGCATGACATTTTGAAGAGTGGTATTCAGCGACGTGTTGTGTTGGATTTCCCCCAAATGTAATGCTTTGTATTCTGGACAAAAAGTTCATTTCTTTTCAGGATTTTTTTTGCAGTATTACTTTAGTGCCTTATTGCAAACTGATTCATGTTTTGGAATATTCGTATTCTTCACAGAATAATTATTGTGGAGTATCTACAGTACGTCTGATCCATCCTCGGTTTTCTGTCACAGCCATTAAACTCTGTAACTGTTTTAAAGTCACCACTGTCCTCATGGTGTGGTTTCCTTCCCCTCCGGCAACTGAGTTAGGAAGGACGCATGTATCTTTGTAGTGATTGGCTGTATTGATACACCATCCAAAGTGAAATTAATAACTTCACCATGCTCAAAGGGATATTCAACAACTGCTTTTTGTCCCCAATCTACCAATAGGGGCATTTCTTTGAGATGCATTGGAAAACCTCCCTGGTCTTTGCCGTTGAATCTGTGCTAGAAATTCACTACTCGACTTAGGGACCGTATAGATAATTGTATGTGTAGGGTACATCGATGAGGTAGTCAATCAAAAAGCATGTTAAACACTATTATTGCACACAGAGATAGTCCATGCAACCTATTATCTGACTTGTTAAGCAAATTGTTACTCCTGAACCTATTTAGGCTTTCCATAATAAAGGGGTTTAATACTTAGTGACTCAAAACATTTCAGCTTTCATTTTTAAATTTGTAAAAATGTCTAAAAACATCATTCCACTTTGACATTATGGGGTATTGTGCGTATACCAGTGACACAAAATCTAAATGTAATCCATTTTAAATTCAGGCTGTAACACAACAAAATGTGGAAAAAGTCAAGGGGTGTGAATACTTGCTGAAGGCACTGTAAGCGCAACTGAGTATGCAGATGATGTAATGTTCTGTATTTGATCAATAAGAGGACTTCTGTTGAGTTCTTTGTGTTCTTGTCTGGAGCCTGAGGCCTCTCGGGGCGCCATAGGAACAGAGTGTGTGTAAACACAGCACTATTCCAGTTAGGGGTGTGTGTGGTGGGGGACACACAGTAAACCTCTTCACCCTTTCTCTGCCCAGCCACACTGGCTCCCATTGTGTTGCATTGAGTCTGCTGGGGATGTGACTGGGAGAAAAGAGCCACTGAGAATAATCTGACACAAACCAACACAGGCATGCAGTAGGGGAGAGTGGGGGTAAGTTGAGACAATTTTTACATTCAGCATCACTCAATCAAGGGAAATATAGTACCTTCTAATAAAAATATTTACATATGTGTAATGTTATGTATCCCTGGAAATAATCTGAATTAATGGGAACATTTGTTTTGAAAACAGAGTTTGTCCCAAAAAAGTGAACTCTTGGCACAACTTACTCTGGGTATGGGGTGAGTTGAGCCGTGGCACAGGGTAAGGTAAGCCGTCTACACATTTCTGTACTGAATGAAATATTACCACTACCGTTTAAACACCATGTTCATCTTTATTTCCCAAACACAATTCAACACAATCACAAACGCTTTGTTGTCTCTTAATCATAAAGCATCTTTTAACACCAGGTTAACACCTAACAAACATGTTGTACTTTTTGTTTAACATAGGCACTGTTGGTACCTCATTTCCCATAATGCCTTGCATTACACCTGGGAAGAAAACACTTCAAATTGCTCAACTTGCCATTGGTTTAACCATTGGCTCAACTTACCCATTGGTTTAACCATTGGCTCAACTTGCCATTGGTTTAACCATTGGCTCAACTTACCCATTGGCAAACATTTTGACCATATTAGCCCACACAGCTACAAGGATGCACCTTCATATTGAAGCTTATAGAGACCCCAACTGATGTATAGAACAATCTTGCAATCATCTACTTTGGTTTAGATACAAGAAACCCCTGACATGTTGATCACATATCAGTCAATCAGTCTCCAGGTCCCAGCCTTCTGCATCTCTTTTCCCTTATTTATTTAACCTTGATTTAACTAGGCACGTCAGTTAGGAACACATTCTTATTTACAATGACAGCCTACCCTGGCCAAACCCGGACAACGGTGGGCCAATTGTGCACCGCCCAATGGGCCTCCCAATCACGTCCGGATGTGATTCAGGCTGGATTCAAACCAGGGACTATAGTGATGCCTCTTGCACTGAGATGCAGTGTCTTAGACCGCTGCGCCACTCGGAAGCCCAGTGAGTTCTGTTCTGTAAAGCTGGCCCGGGCGCCACGCCACTAATGCTGCCAAAGCGCAGTTGTGGCTAGATGGTGTTTGGGGGCGGGTGTGGATTGGGGGGGGGGGGGGGGGGGGGGGGGGGGGGTGATGCCCTGCCCGTACTGAGAGGTAATCAAGCTCATAGATTAAGGGCCGCTAAAACTGTGAGATTAGCACGGCTCAGGGTTCTCATTAACCCCTTAGGGCGAGGTGTCTGCTCCGCATGCAAATACACACACACACACACACACACACAAACAGATCACCAACATACTGTATGCTATAGATTATATTTGATCAGTGGTTGAGCTGAGAGAGGCAGGCAGCCACTCTACAAAACACTAACTCAGACCCAAGTGAAGTTTGCTGCATCCTTAAGAGTTGCTTACAAGACACTCCATGATACTGTACAGCAGGGTTGGGGTCAATTCCATTTCGATTCCAGTCAATTCAGAAAGTAAACCAAATACCAATTCCACATTTTCCTCATTGAAAAGCAATGAACAGAATTGGAATTGGAATTGCTGTGTACTTCCTGAATTGACTGGAAATGATCCCAACCCTGCTGTACAGAGTGTGTTGAGGTGACAAAAGACGTTGACCCCTCCCCTCTCTACTTGGCCCCACACTCACCCCATAAAAAAATGCTCAATGAATCTCCAAAACACCAAGAGGTTAAGCCGTGGGGGAATAAACAGGGTCAGGTCAGTAAGGGGAGCATCTCAGTTTAACCCACATAGAAAACATAGCTCAGCAGACGTCTGATTAAAACGTGACAGCTGTTTACGGCAGAGAATTTGCCACTAATTTACTGAGACAGGTTCTAAGGAGCCTTATTGTGGTCATCACCTCATTTACATAATACTCACACAAAACACTGAGACTCTGTTTACACTCAGGCCCCTATTCTCTACCGTTTAGCCTGCTCTCAATACAAAGGCTGAGAGCTGATGTCAGTTGTGTGACATTCAAACTAGTGACAAGGAATGAGAGAAGTACAAACACACACTTGTATAGAGGAACAATGAGGAATGATTTCAATGTGATGTAAACGTGAATCAGATTACGTACATAAAGAAGGGAACTGAACCTGGGACCAGTGTGACATGTTTTATGTACTCTAAGAACATCCGAAGTGCCGTTGAATAATGCTGCTCTAAAATGTATAGTGTTCGAGACAGCCAGTTGATTGTGATAGTATTGTGGTCGATGTAGATGTGCATAATAACTTCAGGGTGGTTAGCCTGGTCAATAAATGTAAAAAGAGACATGGTTGATGTGTGAAGAGCTATACTATAGACAGGGGCTGGCCACTATCCCCAGGATCAAAGATCCCTTCATTTATTCCATTATGATTTTAGGATGCATTTTGCTCGCTTTCCCTCTGTGTAATGCACACAATAACATATGTATGAGTGCCACTGTAAGAAACTGGCAGATCAGGGCAGGGAAGGGTAGCGCCATGACTCCTAGCAGGAGAGGCGCAGCCCCGGCAGACACTCCACTATAACAAGAACAATGTGGAGTGCGTTTTTTAATGCGTTGGGATTCTAAGCTAAATGCTGTGCCCAGGCTGCATAAAACCTGGGCAGGCAGATGAAAAAATATTTTCTGTCTTTATGAAATCTTTCCCAGTCATGTTTCTCAGGCCTCCTTCCTGCCGTGTAGCTGCAGGCTCCTTTGGTACGGTGGGGGGAGGAATTCAGTCACGTGGTTTTATTGAGAACATCGACTGTGACTGTGGAGGTGGCCGGGCCGGGCAGAGCTGGCCTCTCCAGACACAGCAGAGAAGAGACGAGAGGGAGGCCAGCAGACAAGCAGGCAGCTCTGATGATTACAGAGACAAGCACCAGGCCTCTCCTTTAATGAGCTACAAGCCCAGTGCGTCACCATGTAGCTGTGCCAAAATGGAAAAACTACACACGAGATGTTGTACGCCTGGCCTGTAACCTTAGCCTTTTCTGCCTCCCTGCCCCCCTCTTATTCATCTGCCACACCACTGAGTGCAAAATCAAAAACACAATGTGTTAGGGACCGGCATCAAGCCTGATGTGAACAGTACGCAAAAATGTCACATAGAAACCTGGTCGGTAGGGGCCACAGCACGGAAGAGCACGGGGCTGGGGTAGGAATAAAGTGGGGGGGACACAGTCTCAGCCTTGCACCCTCAACTCTCTCTATCCATTGTTTACATGGGACTGTTCTGCCTCTCTCTGGGGCTGATTTGTTGTCCCTAATCCAGGAAGCAGTGTAGCAGCGGGCTAAATAAAACATGAGCCTGAGGTCGCTGAGCCGAGGCAGAGCCATGTGTGAGAGGGGCCCTGACCATGTCATTATACAGTCTCTCTCTCAGACCATAAAACAAATAAAGACTTCCACTACATATTTAATGGAGAACCAAACAACGGTTTTAGAGGTGTTCAGAGATATGAATTTTAAACATGAAAACATTCATTTCAAGCTAGGCCACAACACATGTGAATGATTTCATTGTGCTGTAAGTACCAGAGGTCAAAATTAAACAGGTTTTAATGAGCTGGAAAACATTTGTGCTTCAGTGCAAATGTGTACAATAACCACGAAACAATTCCTAGCACTTTCCTCTAACTGGTGTGCCCTAACCCTGATCTCATCTTACCCCATCCTACCCTACCCCAGTCCATCCTACCCTACCCCAGTCCATCCTACCCTACCCCAGTCCATCCTACCCTACCCCAGTCCATCCTACCCTACCCCAGTCCATCCTACCCTACCCCAGACCAGCCGGTGGTCAGGTTTTCACTGTTTGCAGTAATTAACGTGATTTATAACGTGACAGCTTGCACCAAGTCATAATCTCCACACTCCTATGCTGCTGCTGGTGCTGGACGAGTTTTTCAGTTCAAAGCCTTGTTTTATAGCTTTTCACAGAATGAATAAGAAATGAATCCCTGATGGACAGCCTGTCCTATGAAGAGCATCTGTCACCACATTCAAATGATATTGACAGTGACAAAAATATAGGCCCATTTTCTGGGTCAGGTTTTAACCTTTATGATTGGGTTGTATTCTACGGAAATAAATATCTGCAGCAACAGAGGAACCTATAGGCAATCAACCTACTGTAATATCAACCTTGTCTCAGAGCATTTCGTATTATTCATATCATATGGTACGTTACGAATAACAATTTGTACAATATGTTACAAATTTGCAAAACGTACAATATGTTACAAATTTGCAAAACATATGATATGTTATGAATTCTAGCTAGGTGGCTAACGTTAGCTAGCTGTCTAACGTTAACTAGGTAAGGGGTTAGGGTTAGGGGTTAAGGTTAAGTTCAGGAGTTAGGTTAAAGGGTTAAGGTTAGGGGAAGGGTTAGCTAACATGCTAAGTAGATGGGAAGTAGCAAGTAATTTAAAAGTTGCTAATTAGCTCAAATGCAAAAGTTGTCCGTGCTGTTATTCCAACTAGCAACCTTTGAGTTGCTAGACGTTTATGTTATATGCCATTCACCCTGACCAACCATAGTATTTGCCTTAAGTAACCATCTGTCTTATGTAACCATACCAAATATAACATTGACTATGTTTTGTCTAGTCTATGTGACCAGTAATATGCGTTTTATGCCATTAAATTGCTTCCATGTGGCTATGCACTCTAAGGGTATGGTTAATGGCTTGTAGAAATGTATGAAAAAGCATTAACTCCGGTGCATTCACTGACATGATGCCACAAAAACAACAACACACAGTAAATGTTTAATTGTACGCCTATGATCAGATTACCCGGCGAAAATCACAGAGACTGCTCTCATTCATTCAACTAGATAAAGTGACAGGGGTCAGTTGGACCTGTTGGAGTACAGCTACAGTATTTACTGCACTTGGCAAAGCATTAGCTCAGCACAAGCAGTGTGCCTGAGATCACATACAGCTCACTGATCCCGTCTTGTCCATGCGGAGGATGACAAGGTCTTTACACTCTGCCCCTCGAACCACCCCGGGCCTTAGCCAGATGCCTTGCACTTGCCCAATTGCACCCTTCCGATATTAACCTTGCATGACAGCCAGCTTTTCCTCTTCGCATCTGAGCCAGAGACAGATGGGCCTAAAAGGTGTGCCACATCATATGAACAAGGGAAGTGGTTCTGTTCTGTGTGTGTGATAGGATTGTGGACTACAGGGCTGTCTCTGTCTGAACCGATCCCTAGCCTGGTGGTGACCGTGACTGAGAGGAGCTGCTGTGACACCCTGCTACATAACGGGACTTATACAGTCCTCCTAGCCCATTCTCCACTTAACTGACAGGTCAACATTTACTGTATTCACACAAGAGCAACCATCAGACAAGAGCAATAATCAGACAAGAGCAACCATCAGACAAGAGCATACAGAGCAGCCTTCGGTGTCACACAGGCTTTATCTTCTAAAGAGATGAGGAAGTGATGGAGTACACTAAACTACACTGTGTGTGTGTGTGTGTGTGTGTGTGTGTGTGTGTGTGTGTGTGTGTGTGTGTGTGTGTGTGTGTGTGTGTGTGTGTGTGTGTGTGTAAGGGCCAGCCTCTCAGTAGACATTAATGAACTGAGAATGACCTTGATCAATGATTCAAAGCAGGGAGCTCCCTCCTCTGCCCTTTCATTCATCACAAAGTCCTTTTGATCTCTGAGGCGAATCGCGTATGCTTTCCCAATCGGGCTAGGGCCTTGCAGAGCCACAACGGCTCAGCACAGCACAGAGACACTCACAGAGCATAAACACAACACACTCACAGGCCACAAACCAGCGCTGCAACCAGCGCCTTCCATCATAAGGATTATAGTAACCCTATGGAAATCAACATTGTGTCATATAGGGTCAACCCTGGACCCTGACTTAAACCCAGGCAACAGGTTTGATTGGACAGACAGTACAGTACTGTTAAACAGCAACTCTTTGAATGGTGTTTATCTGGTGAGAGTTTTACATATTACCAGTACAAATGTACGAGCTTACTGCGAACTAAGCCTAACGGTACTGTTCCCCTTTTTAAGCAGATGCTGGCTTGTGGATATCCATGTATAATCTAAATAGGATAGACACCCTAGCTTCCACAATTATTGTCTAAATGCAGCATATTTCTACAGTTTATGAACATTCCAAAAAATCCAATTTGGATTCTCTCCTTTCATGTAAACCATATTGTATGGAAAGACACGCCCTAAGCCTGTGCATGGTGAGTTAACATGAGAGACAGCGCATTATATCCTATATCTGAAATAAATGTTAACTGCAACTCATATGGAAATTGCAGTAATTAGCTACTTACAGCATATAATGAAAACAAACAAACAAAAACAAACCTTTTGCCCTTGAGAAAAATCAGCTCTTTTTTTCCCCTCTCGCTTATCCTTCACACTTCATAACATTGGCTTAAGTGTGACTGTGAAAACTATAAATAAAATGCTGTGGAGCTAGATGGAGCTAGATGGAGCTAGCTGGCCCTGGCGGTCTGGCCTGAGAGAGAGCTCCATGTACCCTACGCTTCCCAAATCTGGCCGTGCTGGGGGAAACGAGGTCATTAGTTGGACTTTTCAAAGTGATTTTCTCTCTTGCAGCCTGATCCCCAACTACTCAGGTTACCAGAGAGACAAACAGGATTGGACACTCCAGATTACTGGATTATTTCCCAATACAGTTGCTTCAATATGTCCGCCCACAATATGATGAAAGATCTTTTTTTCTATATAGTTTATTGAAAAGAAATCTTCTTTCATATGGGTTTGTGCAATGAGTCTCTGGTTGACAAATCTGACAGGCTGTGAGACTGGGGCTTTACTCTGCTTTCTAAAAGCTCCTCCCAATGAGGATGGATTTGTGTCTTACTACAGGACAAGCCAGAGAGGACCACAATTCCCTCACAGAGCCAGACAAACCATTTCACTTCCTATTGTCTATTTTTTTTGCGAGGCCTTGTGCTACTGTGAAGTTCAGCTGAACGTCTTCCTAAAAACCTACAGTGCCTTCATGTGTTAAAAAGAAAATACATATTTCTTTTAACTGTATATATAAACATCCAAGAAAAATCTGTGATCAACTTGTGGCTTTTGAAGTCTTTTGCTTTATTGTGTGAGTGTTATTTTTAACAGTCCGTAAATTGTGTGTGTGTGTGTGGGGGGGGGGGCTCCGTCTACATCTGTGGCACTGCAAGGCATTAATCAGTGCTGGCCAAGTGAAGTGGAGCTGTATATCTGGGTCCATGGAATGGTCACAGCGAGGCACATTCATGTGTCTGTGACGGACAGCTGGTTTCTCCTATGGCCAGGGGGCATCAGTGTGTCAGCTGCACAGGGCCCAGACCATAACCTGAACCAGGTCAGACCACATATGTACAGTATGAATCCATCCAGTATGGCTTCACCTGGTATGTGTACTGGGTTACTGGTGCAACACAAAAGTATAGTGTACAGTATGTAGTACATAGGTATCTACATTATCTCTGCATTAGTCCTGTTCAAGCCCATCCTCAAGACAAGAAGTAAGATTCGATATAGTATCTAACCTTAATGACCTTGGTTAATGTATGACCGTTCAAGTAGGTCAATATTTAAAATACAGGTTGCCCTCGTTGAGAGGATCTTCTGAAGCAGCTATGTAATACAATACTTGTGTTTGAGGAAAGCCATGCGGTTTAGGCCTAGTGTCTAGGAACTCTACAGTCTATCGATTTGTATGTGATCAGGCTGAACCGTTCAAACGTCGTGAAGGCTACCTCTCCCTAAACCTGAAAGGTGACTGAATGAAGCATCACCACACACTGGGCAATTACTGTAAGGCTCTGACATAATATTTCTTAAAAGTGAGCAGTGGTAGCCATAACCCTGACAGTTTAAAAGAGCTTAAAGTAAAGCCACCTGATTCATTAAGCTGTATATTTTAAACTCTCCTTCCTCTCCTCCAAGGGCAGGCAGGCCCCACTAATGGCCCGGTGTTTAAATATCATTACTCTTTGGGAGCCAGAAAGCGGGCCGCTCTACAGTACCTGCCACCAAGACCTCTCAATCATCCACTGAGGTACTTTTAAACAATGACAACACAACACAGGAGGACCGACCAGGAAGACAGACACAGGGCAAATGTAGATGTATGATCAGAGCCTGGTTACACACAGCTCAAGGCCTGAGGAAAGATGTGATGGAAGGACATATGGGTGGAGAGGAGCCGAGCCAGAACCAGGTGAATGAAGGTGGAGCTATTCATGTCTTTCCACGCTCCAGGAATAAAGACAACAAGGTCAATGACCAAAGATAAATAACTGATGGTAAGCAACACTGTCAACCCACATTTATGATCTTCTTACTTTTAAACAGAAGTTTTCAAATAAGCTAGTGATGCATGGATTACTTCTGCACTTTTGGACTGGTTGTCCTGGACTTTTTTTGTAAACCCGAGAGTGAAATACTTACACTCTCATCTCTAACATTGAATACATTTCATTTGAACTTACTTTCCCTGTTGTCCGCTGATTTTGTCCTTATGTCGCTGGTAATCAGAGACTAAATATCCACGAGTGTTATTAACCCGACTTTCAGTACGCTGGTCTGTATATCTGTTTGTATTTCCGGTTTGAGATCTTCAATACTGAGGCAATTCGCAGTGACAAACACTTGCACAATATGTCAAAAATGGCCCGAGCTAAACCAAACCACAGACCGAACGTTGTACCACGCAATCAGCTGGAAGATTTCTCATGCACTTCCAGCTGATTGCAAGGGAAGTGCTTCGGTAGACAACATTCGGTCACATTCGGGCTATTGTTTACATATTGTCCATCACGTGCAATGTGTCAGGAGATTGAAAATACAGGGGACAAAACCTACTGCTGCTGCAAAACATCGGGTAAACAACACTTTCCTGTGGATATTTTATCTCCACTTCCTACCGCCAAAAGGACCAACAGCAAGTAAGTGTAAATATTTTACTCAACAATTCTGGCTTGTAGAGACTCTTGTATCTTTTTTTAAGGCAACTTCTTTCAGACTGAATAGCCATGGGGTAACCATGGTAACAGGCTGATGTTTATGCAAAGGTTGTCCAAGCCTATACCATATCTTGCATTGTTAGTGAATAATTTTGTCACTACCACGCAAAACAAAATTGAAGTGATGCAGTAAAGTGTCATTACAGTAAAGTGTTGTTACAGTAGTGTCGTTACAGTAAAGTGTCGTTACAGTAAAGTGTCGTTACAGTAAAGTGTCGTTACAGTAAAGTGTTGTTACAGTAGTGTCGTTACAGTAAAGTGTCGTTACAGTAAAGTGTCGTTACAGTAGGTGCATAGTCTGTTACTGTGTGTTTCTACAGCCATGTGACGGTGCAGGATCTTTCCGGTGCATCACAGTGAGTCTGCAGCTCAGCTGTGAACACAGATGGCTGCACTGATCTAATCACCATCAGACCTTTGATATTATGCTAGTCAAACATGCTATACAGGAAGAGCACAAGACCAGTGAGGATGGAGAGGCAGAATACAGTCAGGAAGATAAACTACAGACAAAAATAATTATCTGTAAAAAGCTAACTGGTTGTGAACAAACTGTACTGTGTTCACCAATCAGTGGTATAAACACCCACTGATCAGCTCCATGCACACATCTCTGTACACAACAACAGTAACAGGAATGACACATTGATCACAGAGCAGACCAGAGGAGCCAGAGGAGGAGCAAAGAGAGAGGAGGTGGAGGGGCTGAGGGGCAAAGTGAGGAAGCCCCAGTAATGGAAGAGAGGAGAGGAGGAGGGGAGGATAACCAGAGCAAATGAATGAAAGAAGAGACGCGGGGCCTGGGAGCATCCGGGAATAGTTTGAGGGGAAACAGTGTCCGTTTGTGGCCAGTGATAATACTTTCCATTCAACTGGGCTCACAGATAGCTGATTCTCTTGATTGCAGCATGGCGCCCTGCTGGCGAGCCTCCGCACTGAAATTAAATCCTCTGCTCAGTTATAAATTATAATTGTCCATAAACAACAGCCCCTGAGGAACACAGAGGAGAGAGATGTACACCATGAGGGAAGAGAGGGACGCTGAGGGAGAGATACACACCATGAGGGAAGAGAGGAACACAGAGGAGAGAGATGCACACCATGAGGGAAGAGAGGGACGCTGAGGGAGAGATACACACCATGAGGGAAGAGAGGAACACAGAGGAGAGAGATACACACCATGAGGGAAGAGAGGAACACAGAGGAGAGAGATGCACACCATGAGGGAAGAGAGGGACGCTGAGGGAGAGATGCACACCATGAGGGAAGAGAGGAACACAGAGGAGAGAGATACACACCATGAGGGAAGAGAGGGACGCTGAGGGAGAGATGCACACCATGAGGGAAGAGAGGGACGCTGAAGGAGAGATACACACCAGGAGGGAAGAGAGGGACGCTGAGGGAGAGATAGACACCATGAGGGAAGAGAGGGATGCTGAAGGAGAGATACACACCATGAGGGAAGAGAGGGACACTGAAGGAGAGATACACACCATGAGGGAAGAGAGGGACGCTGAGGGAGAGATACACACCATGAGGGAAGAGAGGGATGCTGAAGGAGAGATACACACCATGAGGGAAGAGAGGGAGACTGAGGGAGAGATACACACCATGAGGGAAGAGAGGGAGACTGAAGGAGAGATACACACCATGAGGGAAGAGAGGGATGCTGAAGGAGAGATACACACCATGAGGGAAGAGAGGGACACTGAAGGAGAGATACACACCATGAGGGAAGAGAGGGACACTGAAGGAGAGATACACACCATGAGGGAAGAGAGGGATGCTGAAGGAGAGATACACACCATGAGGGAAGAGAGGGATGCTGAAGGAGAGATACACACCATGAGGGAAGAGAGGGACACTGAAGGAGAGATACACACCATGAGGGAAGAGAGGGACACTGAAGGAGAGATACACACCATGAGGGAAGAGAGGGATGCTGAAGGAGAGATACACACCATGAGGGAAGAGAGGGACTCCGGTGGGGACATTTGTACATGTGACATGTGCTGGGATTGTCCATTGGTGAGTTGAGCATCCATAAGCCATGTGGATATTTAAAGATTTCATCAGTTCCAGTACATGTCAGCAGGAGGTGTCACTCAGTTCCACAGCACCTCTGCTGGTGGGATGAGGATGATGCTGCACAAGGAAGGTGGCGACGCGGTGTGTTCTGCTGTACAGCAATGTTAAATCCAGACAGCAAACGGACTACATGACAGCATACAAGCAAATACACAAACTGGGGCAAGCTCAAAGTGCTGTTTCAGCTCCAGCACTAGTCAGCGAGAGCAGAAGATTCTGCCGTGTGCTAATGTTTAACCCAGAAAGGGCAAAGCCAAATAAGAGTACACAGTGAAAAGGGGAGCAGAGAAAATCTCACACCGGCACATCTCTGAAAAACAAGGAGTTTCTCACAATGAAACAAATCATATAATAACTGTGACACTCCAAACGAGCATCCTCAATCTGATGGAGAGTAGAACAAACTGTTACTGTAAACATTTCATGCACTGGTCCATCTGTTCCATGGGTCCCCTGAAGCACATTACCAAGCCAACAAAGACTCCATGGATGTCGTCAGACTGTCTGTCTCTGTGCTCCCTCCTGGCTAGTCAGCCACAGAAACACATCTGTAGCCATCTGACCAGCCCACACATCCCCCAGGGCTTACACCCTCTGTTACAGTTTTGCCTCCACTCGCTGAACGCAGCTCCCCTCACATATGAACCTACAGTATAAATAATGCTAGTTACAATGTCTTGTGTTCTATTGGACTACTATTCCTAATCAGACATTAACTGTGTCCAATCGGACCTAGCCTCCAGTCCAGCCTCTGCTACAGTAAAAATCAGCAGCCCAGATTAGCACCGTGGGCCTTTTAGTTAGTGACGCTCTTATCCCCTCCAGAGCACAGGGCTAAGAGGCTGTCAGTCTGCTGGGGGGGGTCTGGCTGTTCCTCTGATACCATCCGACTGCCCACATCACTGAACTTCATGCCGCTTCATTGGCGGTTTTTTCGGTGCCAGGTTACGTGCCATTTCGGTATCAGTCAGTGCAAAGTGTATCTTGGGCGATACTGTAAGCTGAGAGTGGCCCCCCCTAACCCTTGCAGCAGCAAGTGGGAAATAGAGCAAGTGGATTTGTGTAAAAATGGGGAGGGGGAGAGGGGCCCATTTGAAAGCATAAGGTTTGGAAGGTTTTGATGGTCTGCTTTGTCTTCACTCTCCTCCCTCAGGAGATGAACTGTCAGCTCATGTAGCTCCAACAGGGAAGGTGCAGACGAGAGGAGAGACAAGGGGGAGACCACAATATGAATCTACATTAGCAACACTACATACTGTGCATACCACTTGGCATTAGTCACAGATTACTAAAAACCCAAGTCCTGATGTCTGCTCTGGTGTGGCCACCTCTCACAGCATCATATTAGAGTCAGTGACATATCAAATCAAACCAAACTATATTTGTATAGCGCATTTCATGCATTTAACTGACACAGAGCATGCCATCCATTTTGAAAGCTGAGTCTTGTGTATATTAGAACCAGCAGATGTAGGATCTTAATTTGATCACCGTGTCGCAGGAGAACTTTCCTGTGCAGGACATGTTTTACTTGTAGTGCATTTGAGGTTTATAAAGGCTTCTGAAGTTGTCATTTCTGTATGAGCTTAACTGACACAGAGCTTGTCATCCATTTTGAGAGCTGAGTTTTGTCAGCTCTCAAACCTAGGATAAAACCACTGCCTCTTGATATTACTCACAGACTCTGACAGTCTGGTGAGCTCTTCACCTTCCGCTATTCCCGACCCCTTCTGTGAGAAAATAAAGGCACGGTCTTAAGAGTAAAAACACTTGATCCCTAAGTTTCATTTTAAACTTGCTTTAATAAACAGTCCCATGTGTTTGATATCAGGGCAAAGCTGTGGCTGGCTGCACCATCCCGGAGCAGGAGCGTTAGGAGGGGGGAAGAGGCAGCTAGCTGCAGAGGGCTCAGCTCTCCACAGGGGAGAAGTACTGGTAACCTTACATCACGCCAGCGAAGCATTGCCAGGTGCCAACTTTCAAATATCAATATCACAGTTTGATACATTAGGACCGCTTTGTAATCATACTTTCATAACATTGAATACTTTCTTCTCTATAGGCGGCAGGTAGCCTAGTGGTTAAGAGCATTGGGCCAGGAACGGAACGGTCGGTGGTTCAAATCCCCAAGCCGACTAGATGAAAAATCTGTCGACGTGTCCTTGAGCAAGGCACGTAACCCTAACTGCTCCTGTAAGTCCCCCTGGATGAGAGCGTCTGCTAAATGACACACATGTAAAATATATAGATTAGTACAAGCTAGCTGTTACACAGGTAATCATTTTTTGAAGATAATTAGAAAATATCAGAACAGATTTGAGTGCAGCGTCTGGTTTTCCCTTTATTGCACAGAGATTTTAACACTATGTGACATGCCACACTAGGAGCAGAAGTCTGCCATTGGCACTGGGGGGGAAATGTTCCAGAATGGAGGTCAGTGCACCGCATCAAACAACTGTCTCCAGACCAGCACCATATGCCAAGATCACACTATCAGCTGTGGCAGACAGCTGACTCCAGACCAGTGCCATATGCCCACTATCATATGTTTCCCCTAAACAATCCATAGGCTAAGTTTGACCTGATGGCCTACAACTCTCTGGGTGTTTCTCAATATGTATACTACCGTGCTCCTAACACGCAAATTGAAGCCTGGGAGGGTTTTAGTCTGAGTACAAATCAAATTCTGAGAAAGTGATCACGGAGGGAACTTCTCGGATGCGCACTCTGTTTGTACATATTTAGAAGAATGCGTTGATGCACGCTTCAACGAGAAAAAATGCACAGAAATATAATGCAACCACTTTTTAAAAAACAATGGAAAATTCATTGAAATCAATGGCGGACATTATTTTAAACTGATATCAGAAAGAAATGTTGCTCATTCACATCTCATATGTTGCCTGACTACAATATTACGTTAATAAATACATACTGCGTTAATTTTGGCATGTTTAGTTACCTGCCTACAATACCCACTGTAGTGTGCGTAGATCTCAAGCCCATGGTAAGTCAATAGGGCTAACTGGCTAGCTAGCTAGCCACAAAGAAATGGTAGCTAGCTACCCATGTAGAAATGACAGCTAGTCATCTACCTTGCATAACATTTGTTTTAGGTCATTTTTGCCTGTTAAATGAGCTGGACAGCTAGATTATTATGATTCACATATAGCTAGCTGACAATAATGAAGTTAAACGTTTTCTTTGTGTAGATCTCATGTTTACTGCTGTTAGTACAGCACTATAAAAAACACAGGTTACACTTTAGTTGGATAGTCCGGATAGTCCAGTTATTCTATCAACAACGTATCTGTTTAAAAGCAACCGCTTGCTTAGGGTTAGTATAAGTGTTAGGATAAGGGTTAAGGTTAGGGTTAAGGTTAAGGTTAGGGTAAGGGTTAAGGTTAGTAGATAGTTATATTAAATGCTACTGAGTCTGTAGAGCATCTGTTATTTTTTTAAACATTTTATAGAATTGACCATTTATTTAACTAGGCAAGTCAGTTAAGAACAAATTCTTATTTTACAATGACGGCCTACCGAAGGGAAAAAATCCTCCTGTTGGAACGGGGGCTGGGATTAAAAATAAAAAAGATACAGGACGAAACACACATCATGACAAGAGAGACACCACAACACTACATAAAGAGAGGCCTAGCAGATCCATCTACATCTTCAGATGGACTATCCAAATCATGTGTTACCTAAGCCCATCCATAAACACTAACCAGCGGCTACAGTAGAGTTAAGGTACGGTAGGTACTTAGCAACATCACAACCTAAAAGGACAACAATCAGTCTCGGGGTGGACTAGTAACCAGAAGGTTAAAATATCAACTCCCTGAGCAGACAAGGTAAACATCTATTGTTCTGCACCTGAACAAGGCAGTTAACCCACTGTTCCTAGGCGGTCATTGAAATTAAGAATTTGTTCTTAACTGACTTGCTTAGGTAAATTTAAAAAATCGAACATTTTGACAGCAGCCCAGCGATTGGGGCTAAATTAAGTGCATATTTGGTTCTTAACCACCATATGACATCAAGTACCTATGCATCATGAATAATGTCACACACTTAGCTATCATAAAAGTCCACACTGTCCAATCCCATCAGTCTGTCTGATTGTTCTGGAGATGAATTACAAGTGATTTGACACATTGACTTGCTCTCTCAAAGTTTTTTTCTTTGACCTTCTGAACTCTATATGTACGAACCAGCTTGCCTTGAGGAGCTGTCCCCCACATCTTTACTCAAACCCCCATTTCATTTCAGTATGATGTTTCCAGTCTGAACTTACTTTGTCTACAAAACGCCATTATTAAACTAATGGACATGCGAGCCATTTCATGAAACACCCTAAAGAACTTAACCACACAACTCAATTCAATATAGTCACCACACAAACATGAGCAGCTGATTTCCTGTTGGGGGATCCAGCCAGAATAATGGTAGTACTGGGTACACACAGTACAGTACAGTATCAGGGTACCTGGGGGGGATGAGGAAACCCGAGAGCCATTGACAGCCTGACCATTATTACTACGCTGTGTGCTGCTGGTAAACAGATCATTATAAACCAAGGGGAAAAAGGGAAGGGAGTTGCATGTGTGGGTGCTTCGGTAATCCAATCAGATCATTCTCTCTGCTATAAGTGACCACGATGCTTGTTGCCACATCTAAAGAATAGTTACAGTATAAACTCTCTTTCCTCTGGTCACGCGTTATGAGAAAGTCCTGCTCCCTTGGTCCAGTATGGTGATACTATGCATTATGACAAGTGTGTGGCTGTCTGCTGTGGGGTGACATCAGCCTGGGAGGCCGCAGGAACGAGTCACGGTGAGGTAATACGACTTTACCAGGAGACTCGGGCACTACAGCAGGACGCAATGTTATCAAGGGCAACAACGCTGTCAGTCTATGGCCCCTGAAAAGTGATCATTCCTAGAACCCAGGCATGTCCTCAACACTGAAGTCCTAGTATCTTGACAAAGATATTGAGACTCGACTTTCAAGTCAGTTTGATTCATGGAAACGACACTACTGTACTTACACTAGTACAAGCAGAAGGAGGGACGCTTACACTCTTTGGATTGACTATTAACTCCATCAATGTTTAACACACATAATAGGATCAAAACAACACATAACGTAACTGTAGAACTATAGCTTAGTTCCACACGTCCGACCGATTTCTAAAGTGTAAAAGCCCCTGTGTAAAACATGTGACCTGATGCCCTGTACAGTAGGTCACCCCATCCCATGTGTGCATCACAGACACTCAGACACCCTCCTCCAGAACAGGATATGTGACCCTGCTCACCCAAAGTAATAACACAGCCCCAATAATAACTGTCTTAGCTGCATTAACCGGTCAATTATTCTAAACAAGGAGGGGACATGGGAGAGAGGCCAGACATAATACAAGGGACTTCACGTCCCTGCACATCAGAGGATCCCATAAAACGCTACAAAGGCTTGTCGTTTTTGGACACTTTCAAAAGGGAGGTCAGACTGGTATGTAGGAAAGCACTTTGCCTAGGCTAAAACAACAGTCTAGCAGCGAGCTGCCATGGCAACATCTGTATCCAATTACACACTACATCCTCGGCAGAGCTCCTTGGTAAGGAAGAGAGGAGTGTGGGTAAAGCTGTGGGCTCAGGAGAGATGTCAAATGTAGGTTAGACAGGCACACGGACAGGAGCTGAGATGTTTCATTAGAGCTGTGCTCAGAACAGATAGTGATCTGAGAGGTTCCCCCAATTTGACTGGGATCCAGTCTGCTGAGTGAAAACACAGCAAACTTCAGGCCACATCTCCTCACTGAACCTGTGTCCGTCACAGGCTTCTCCCTGAGGATTCATACACAGCTTTGTTTTCTCTTTCCTTTCAAAGGTATCCAAATAAAAACATTCGGATTTTTGTGTTTTCATCTATCACCTTCAATTGCCTTAGAATAACTAATGACACACACACACGACTGTGCTCACACACAGTGTTTGCCCAACTGGCACCTCTGTTGTACATCCATCTCGTGCCGGCTGGCTGCACAGATCAATGTTTGTCGTTGTCTCTGGCTTTAGACTGATGCTGAAAACACAGTACTGTCCCCTCTCCTCTGTGTGGAGCTGACATGCCCAAAACACGGGTAGTTTGAATGTGTCACTGCTGAGCAGCACGGCTGGGGGCTAGCCTGACCCACGCAGCACACAGTGTCACATCAGCTCAGCTGTCACCTCACTCACCATGACAGAGCAGGCCCTCACCTACAGTGACAAACCCCTCACACTCCACTCAGCCAAAGGCCAGGCTAGCTCCCTGGCAATGTGACAATGTGACAAAAAGAGATACTGCACTGAAATTCATGTCACTACATGGGATATCTCATCAAAATGAACATCCTTCTAAATATGATTGGATATCAATGAAATAATAACTATTAGTCCATCACTTGTATCTGTTTCTAAATGTAAATCTACCCTGATCGTCCCTACAGTCGACACTGAGGCCTGACAACAGGTGGAGATGTAGTTAGTTAGATCCTTAGAAGCAGTGGTGAAGTGACAGTGCCAACAGGCTAGACTGGAAGCAGAGCCTCTCCTGCTCTGTCTCTGTGTCGACTGTGGTGTAGTGACATTTACCTAATGCGGCTAAGCCGGCGCTGCTGATCATTAGAGAGGGACTGATGGTGATGTGGTCTGACTGATGCTGCTACTGCCAGCCAGCCTCTAACCAGACCTCTGTTATTTTATACTCATTGTACTGAACATCCCCCTAAAAACGCCACACTGCTTCCTTTCTCACTCTCCTCTCACCCTGCCTGCCTGGAGTTCTCCTCAACTCTCCATGGGGAAGGGGGGGGGGTGGCAGAGAGACTCCCATTGCTACCCATTTCCAAATGATGAGAGATGTCGGAACACCCAGAGAAGGGCCGGGTAATCCTGCAGTACCCTGACGACAGGCCGGGCAGGCCAAGAGGCAGGCCAGAGGTGCGGGCGGGGCAGCGGAATATTTCAGTTGGCAACCATCTACCTGTGCCTAAAGGACTAGGCCAGACAGAGGAGCAGAGTTCACAGAGACCACTTCCTGTGCTCCCTGGGAGAGAGAGAGCAAAACAGCCACAATAACAAGACAGGCTCCCTTTCTCTAGTCTAGAGTACAAGCCAATCCACACATCAATCTTCATTACTGTTCAGAACACTCGGTTTTATCTGAGATCACAATGTTCCATCAATACGGGTTTCTCCCTCCGCCTCTTTGTGGCACGTCACCTCCTACGTTCCCCACCATCACACCATCAGCCCTGGGGGACCTACAGTCATAAATCTCTCTCTCTACTGCTCTACCCTCCAACTCACCCCCTGAAGCTGGGCCAAGAGAAGGAGAGAGGGGAGGCAGGACAAGAGACACTAAAAGGCCAGCTCAGACCAGGAGCTCTCAGGACCCTCTGGGCTGTCCACAGACACTATTATCAGCCTGTGGAGGTGTGCAGACAATCTCCCGTGTCTGAACACGGTACCCCCTGTCTTTTCTTCAAACACACTATACACCCACTATAAAAATCTTAAACCAGCTTTTACACAAGCAACATTTTTCCCTCCTGGATGCCTTAGTTATTGAATGTGTCAATTCCACACCATTCAAAAGTTGAGTCACAATCTGGACGGGGGTCTCTGCTCGTGTCTTTGCGTTGGGATGTAAAGAATGGCATGCTCGCTTCCAAGAGTCATCTGACAGTCTGTCGAGGCATCTAACTCTGTTGAGCATGTCTGGATGTGTGACCGTAAAATGGACAGACAGCTTGTTGAGCCACATGAGCTGCTCAGTGAGTGGCAAGAGAACGTTGTTCAACAGCATGTCATATCTGACACACCAGATCTGTTTAGACCTACTGCTTTTTTCAGTCTTTCTTGAATAACTTGTGAGCAGCTCCTAACAAGGGCCAGCGGTTTCACAGTTTCAGAACTAAAACAACAGGAAAACATCTACGCCTCTCCAAATCAATCCCCACCTGTACAGTAGTATCAGCTGTTTACTCAGCTGAGCAACTACCCCCCCCCCCCCCCCCCCCCCCCGCATGGAGGAGCAGACAACATACAGGTGAGAGGGCTCTATCAACAACTAGTGAAGCGAGATTCATCCTACACACTTGTTTTTACAAAGTGTGTAAATGTCCTGGAACACTGCATCAGGTGAAGGGTGGGTGAGTGGGTGGGTGGGTGCGGGGGGGGGGTTCTTTTACACTGATGCCACGTTCTTCTCCGTCTGATGTCTCTGTCATACCACTCTACGGTATGGGGGCCTGCTGGAGCTTGGGAGGCCTCCAGACTACTACACTACACCAACACTGACCCTGCCCAATGTGTGAGGCCAACACTTCACATCTGAATCTCCAGAGGACACTGATGTTGAGCTGAGCAGCAGGCATTAACATGGTCCTGTTTGAGACTGATTCCTGTCAGGCCCATTTAGCTGTCACATATCCTATCCTGGAGGAAAACAAGAAGAAATGACTAGGTTAAATGAGGGAAAGGATGGAACATATTGAGTTGTGTATTTGACTAAATTAATTGCAGCATGCAGAGGGGGATGTGCCAGGATCCAACCCTGTGTCTCTGTTTGTTTGTGGAACTGACTGGGCATGGATGTTCTGGAGCCCAGCCAGAACCAGATGGATGGGTCAGGGACATGCCAGGTCAGCAGCCTCCACAGCTGCCAGCGAGGTACATGTGGCTTTAATAAGCAGAGGACAGCCCTGCCTGTACTGGCCTGGAGGATTAGGGGTAAGGGGAGGTAGAGGATGGGCCTCCACAGCCTCCACACGCTCGGCAGAGGCAATGTCAGCGCCATGCGTTCTGTCCTGGGGGGCAGGAGGCATCTGTGTCTGCAGAGTGGTGTCTGGTGGAAGTCTTCACAGGAAAACCTGCAGACCTCGCTGCACAATCACAGCATTCATTCTACGCCCCCCCCCCCTCCACCATGGTTCGCTCCCAGCCCTTTCTAATCAGAGACAGAGCGTCTCTAATTGGGGTAAGCCAAGCGTCACAGCGGGGGTAGACGGGAAAGCAGCCAGACCATCCAGCTCGCTCTGAGGAGATCAACGGAACCGCACCAGTGTTCCTCCACCCCAGGCCCAATGGAACCAACCCCTGTGCAAGCAGCACCTCAGTGAGTCTCCAGACACACACTGGCCTCCCTGGCCCTCAGCCCTCACACCTCCATGCTCCTGCTGCTTTCACAGGAGACAGAGTCTCAGTCAGGATGGATGGCTGTGTTTTGGTTGGAGTTGTTGGAAAGCGGAGGATGATGGAGGGTTAATGAAGGATCAGGAGGAGTGAGAAGGGCCGTCACTGGGGCATTGGGGGATGGGGGGGTTCTGGTAAATTACGGCGCAAATGATTCATCGCTGTGTGGTCAAGGGTCAGCCACCTTCTGAGCAGCCAGATCAGAGCGTAACATTCAGACACCTACCCCCTCTCAACCCTGACGGTAGAAATCACTCGCCCTCTCACAAATCTATTTCACAGCCTCGGTCCAGACAGCAGTCCCAGCAGAGGAGAATCCAAGCCCAGGCTGAGGGACAGGAGAACAGACAATGGGGCTTGCGTTCTGCACTCGCTTTATGACCAACGCAGAGAAAACCCTTAAACCCTTAAATAGACCAGACTCTTGAAAGCTGCCTGTAAGTAAGCTTGCGGCTGCCCGAGGCGTTGATGTGCATTTTTTTCTCCTCTTTTGTCTCCTGTTTGTTTGTCTTAGTGCATGGCTGGAGTGGATGTCTGTGGCGTGCCCTCATCCTTCACTCTCCTCCGGCCCGTCTTCCCCAAACTAAATGATCCTTTCATTTCCTCCAAGACTCCTCAGGCCTGCGGCGGGCACTGGGCCCCGTGGCCTGGATCGCATGTGAAGTTCACAGCTCGTCCTCCAATCTGCAGATCCTGTATCATAACACAGCTCGGCCAGGCCAAGCGCTTCCTGTCTGGGACGGCCTTGCGTGAGATGCCCCTTGGCTGGATCTACCTCCAGACTCACTTCCCCTTTGTGAAAAGAAGCAACAAGCAACTTGACGCAATCCACACACATGCACACACCACTCCCAAAATGCCAATCCTCCCTACCCCCTTCTTCTATCACCCCCCTGGCCAAACCTCCTTCTTGCCCCCCTTAACCCGTCCACAGAGACCCGACTCCGGAACTGACTTAGGAAGTCCCTTAATGGGTACCAAACTTTTGGAAACTGTTTGCACTTTCTGGGACTAACCATATGTTTAGAGGAGACAACATGAGCAATCACCACTTGACCCCTTGACAGACCTTGGGTCTCATACCCCCTCGCAGGAGAAAGAAAACTTTAACCAGATAATATAATCAAGTGAAAGCATAAGACTGTTGAGGAGGGACTGCAAACATGCCCATTTCCAGATGTCTGATGAGACGATGCTGAAATTCAGCCGTCGATAGACTCCACAGAGGATTACACAAGTTTCTGCGGTATGAAAAGAAGAAACTACGCAAACAGCCACATTTATCAAGTATGCCGAGTCATTCATACATGCATACACAAACACAAGCGCGCGCACACACCACGTGCACACACATGTACCTTTTGCATTTGAGTCATTTAGCAGATGCTCTTATCCAGAGCGACTTACAGTTAGTGCTTTCATCTTAAGATAGCTAGGTTGGACAACCATATATCACTATATCACAGGCATAGAAAGTACATTTTTCCTCAATAACGTAGCTATCAGTAGAGTCAGTGCTAAGGGGGGGGGGGGGGGGGGATTGTACATCACATGCACACACACCATGTGCGCAAGTTGACCTATACAAAAAGGATGAGTAGATGGAAAAAGGAAAATAACACATTTCTTATGACTGAGACTCAAGCGTCAATGTGTGAATAGGATGTGAAAGGAAAACAAAGTGGAGTAAGACTTAAACAGTCTCCTGGCTTTTCCCCGAGGGCATCTTTCGTCAGTCCTTTTGCTGACTCCATGCCTGAGTGTCTTGTGAAATTATTATTTATAACCAGTGAATCACAAATGTGAGAAATCACAAGTCTGAGAAAATTACACCTCAATAACCACAGCGGCAGACAAAATTGGGTCTTTCATCAATCCAGAGACCATTCATCTTGCTGCAGTGAGAGACATGGAAAATTGAATCAAGTCCAAAGCACGGACTTGTAGAATGAAGGCGCTGGAACTGGACAAAAAGAGGGAACACAAGGAAAAATAGTGATAAATTAATCTTGTCTGGAAAAAGTGTAATCATTAAGGGTATAAGGGTAGTTACTCATCTACAGCTCTTACTTACCTGTACAGCAGTGAAGCTCTAACATCCTCTTACTTACCTGTACAGCAGTGAAGCTCTAACATCCTCTTACTTACCTGTACAGCTGTGAAGCTCTAACACCCTCTTGCTTACTTACCTGTACAGCTGTGAAGCTCTAACACCCTCTTACTTACCTGTACAGCTGTGAAGCTCTAACACCCTCTTACTTACCTGTACAGCTGTGAAGCTCTAACACCCTCTTACTTACCTGTACAGCTGTGAAGCTCTAACACCCTCTTACTTACCTGTACAGCTGTGAAGCTCTAACACCCTCTTACTTACCTGTACAGCTGTGAAGCTCTAACACCCTCTTACTTACCTGTACAGCTGTGAAGCTCTAACACCCTCTTACTTACCTGTACAGCTGTGAAGCTCTAACACCCTCTTACTTACCTGTACAGCTGTGAAGCTCTAACACCCTCTTACTTACCTGTACAGCTGTGAAGCTCTAACACCCTCTTACTTACCTGTACAGCTGTGAAGCTCTAACACCCTCTTACTTACCTGTACAGCTGTGAAGCTCTAACACCCTCTTACTTACCTGTACAGCTGTGAAGCTCTAACACCCTCTTACTTACCTGTACAGCTGTGAAGCTCTAACACCCTCTTACTTACCTGTACAGCTGTGAAGCTCTAACACCCTCTTACTTACCTGTACAGCTGTGAAGCTCTAACACCCTCTTACTACCTGTACAGCTGTGAAGCTCTAACACCCTCTTACTTACTTGTACAGCTGTGAAGCTCTAACACCCTCTTACTTACCTGTACAGCTGTGAAGCTCTAACACCCTCTTACTTACTTGTACAGCTGTGAAGCTCTAACACCCTCTTACTTACCTGTACAGCTGTGAAGCTCTAACACCCTCTTACTTACATGTACAGCTGTGAAGCTCTAACACCCTCTTACTTACCTGTACAGCTGTGAAGCTCTAACACCCTCTTACTTACATGTACAGCTGTGAAGCTCTAACACCCTCTTACTTACCTGTACAGCTGTGAAGCTCTAACATCCTCTTACTTACCTGTACAGCAGTGAAGCTCTAACACCCTCTTACTTACCTGTACAGCTGCGAAGCTCTAACACCCTCTTACTTACCTGTACAGCTGTGAAGTTCTAACACAATCTTACTTACTTGTACAGCTGTGAAGCTCTAACACCCTCTTACTTACCTGTACAGCTGTGAAGCTCTAACACCCTCTTACTTACATGTACAGCTGTGAAGCTCTAACACCCTCTTACTTGCCTGTACAGCTGTGAAGCTCTAACACCCTCTTGCTTACTTACCTGTACAGCTGTGAAGCTCTAACACCCTCTTACTTACCTGTACAGCTGCGAAGCTCTAACACCCTCTTACTTACCTGTACAGCTGTGAAGCTCTAACACCCTCTTACTTACCTGTACAGCTGTGAAGTTCTAACACCATCTTACTTACCTGTACAGCTGTGAAGTTCTGACACCATCTTGCTTACAGACAACTCATTCTCAAGCTCACAGAATTGTCAAAAATCAGATGGGTAACAGCAAATGCTATGCTTTTTCATTGATATGCTGTTAACCCGAAAATTCGCCAACATATTTATTACCCTAAAAGCACCAACTGGGGACATTTATTTATGGTTGTCAAGCAGTACAACTCTTTCTTTTATTAACCATTTGTAACACAAGTAAATTATTTTAATTCCCCAAAAAGTATCATATATTTTAAAAATGTCTTCCATTTATAGTCAAATTTGATGTTTTCAAATATATCAATTTTTCATGTTCTGAACATTAATTTGATACATTTCATCCATAGCAACTTATCATTAATTATTTTTTATGTATTCATTCAAAGTGTTGTGTTTCTGTGATATTAAGAGGCTGAGAAATTGGCGATTGAGCTAATCTGACATACCGGTACGACCTAAATTGGCCGCCAATATGGGAGACATGGGCACCAGTGCCATCATACTTTTAGCTATAACTTTGGAACGCTATCGGCTATAAACTCAGTTCCAAATGCATCTGAAATATGTTACTCTCAACTTGATATCTATACATCGAATGGAAGCTAAATATGTATTAACATGTTTGAGTTACTTTTTATAGAGGCTGCAAAGCCCCCCAGGGGCTAAATCTGGGGTGGCTCCATATATCTGTTCAGGGTACATACATCTAACTCTGTGTCAAATTTGCACTACCGAGTCAACGGTTTCACATTATCCTCTCACCACTAGTATACAAAAGAGATTATTTTTCATTTCTCCATATCACATTTTTTTGTTTGTTGCCGTTAACGAGTTGCTTGGCAAAGTCCCGAAAGTGTTCGAAAATGTACATTTTTGACACCCTTGTTGGAGCAAAGGTTTAACATGAAATGCATGTGTAGCGCATATAGAACACTTGTTAATGTATTATTAATACTGTATAAAAGAATACCCGACCTGATAAATAGAAATAATGACACAGTATCGTTTGTTATTGTAATCTCATTTATTACATATTTTAATTACATTCTCATAATAGTCCAAAGCCACAAATGTGTCATTGATGGTGAAAAACAATAGAATCAAACACTAATAATGACTTTAAGGCTTTTGAGACGTGATGTTCGATGGTGCTTCTAAAGCAGGCTACGCTCCTTTCAAAAGTCATCCACAGCCTTACAACAAAATATAGTACAGTACTAACCAGCAGAGTAAATGGGGGCATAATGAGAGAAATAAAAAACTAATTGTGTTCTGCGTGTGTTAAAAGGTCAGGAGAATAATAATTCATTCAAGAGAAAGAGGGGGGGACACACTAGATAAACATTTTTCCGGATGCAATTTTCAGTCCAAGGGTAGATTTCCCAGTAGAAATCAGCAGCTAGGAGGAAATCATTTAGCCTCTGTAAGTGCCAAATTGTATCCTGATTTTCCTGGTCTGGCTTCATTTTCAAAACTGGTGGTAAGCACTCTGCAATCTTTCACCCGATGACTATGTAAACACATCTTTAAGAGGGTAGACCTAATCCCTGTGTGGCCTTGCACACCCAGGCTTAAGAACAATGTTTCAGAGCACAGAACAGTGGAAGGGAGAAGATTTAAAGAGAGACCGAAAAAAAACAGGAGTAGCGGCCAAACGGCTAGTGTCATGTAGTGAAATGGCTCTGTTTTATTTACAGCGCAGACAGAACGCTAGGGAGGAGAGAAACCGATGTTTCTGATCTATCACAATGATACTAATTGGCCTTTCAGTCTCCAGGACATTTCATCCGTCTATTAGATTCCACATGAATGAAACTGTTGTGTCTGAAACACAACGGCTAGCTGCCAACATGTCTCTAAATACTCTGAGCTTCGTTTTTTATGAAAATTAGATAACATCAATTAATACATGGTTCTAAATTGAAAATGTATGTGTTAATAATCATCAATTAAATGGACAACTCTGGTTTCGACTACCACTCTTGGGGGACGCCCTGGAATTAAAACCGGATATTGCAAACGAAGGATGAGCACAAAGGGAAACTATCAAACATTTATTTAAACCAGAGACTGCTGTCAGGGGTGTGTGGGGAAGGTTGGAGGCTGTTGGGGGTGTATGGGAGGCTGTTGGGGGTGTATGGGGTGGGTTGGAGGCATGGTTATTTGGGTTGTAGCCCTTGTTTGTGTTTGTCGCTAATTTAGTGGATTATGTCCTGCTGACCGGTGTGACTGATGGGGCGTCCGGCCTGGTTTGGGGCGACAGAGGCGTTGTGTGTATGTGTGTGTGTGTGGGGGGGGGGGGGGGGGGGGTCCTCGGGGACTCCTTAGGGGGGCTGGTGTTTGTTATATCGCTGCTTGTCATCTTTCCCCCAGTATCCCTGCACTCAGACTCAGATCTTAATTACAGGGTAGCCAATTAGAGGCTAGACTGGGAAGTGCTGTAAGGCATGGGAGGGAAGACACCACATACTGTCCTGTACAAATGTCATGTACTGTAAATGCCAAGCCCTCAGCATCAAGCATCACTGAGCATTAATGACACTCAGTAGATTAGCTGTTTCCACAAATGTTTGCCAGTGCTGCTGCAGAATAACTCCTGTGTTTGTTCCCCCTTTACGTAGAAGTAAATGAGTCGCTGCATGCTTATTGCTTCTGAAGACAGTGAAGTAAATGAGTTGCTGCATGCTTATTGCTTCTGAAGACAGTGAAGTAAATGAGTCGCTGCATGCTTATTGCTTCTGAAGACAGTGAAGTAAATGAGTCGCTGCATGCTTATTGCTTCTGAAGACAGTGAAGTAAATGAGTCGCTGCATGCTTATTGCTTCTGAAGACAGTGAAGTAAATGAGTCGCTGCATGCTTATTGCTTCTGAACACAGTGAAGTAAATGAGTCGCTGCATGCTTATTGCTTCTGAAGACAGTGAAGTAAATGAGTCGCTGCATGCTTATTGCTTCTGAAGACAGTGAAGTAAATGAGTCGCTGCATGCTTATTGCTACTGAACACAGTGAAGTAATCCCGTTTTTAAAAATTCAGCTCAGGAGCTCCCATCAGCCCTGTATGTCTCAGTCTTTCTCTAACGGTTCTCCCCAGATCAGGTGTTGCCTCACTGGGAATGGTCCTCTGTTGATGGATGTTAACCACCCTTTTCCTTTAGAAAGGAAAACATATAACTGGCACAGTTCAACCCTCCCTACTACAGTAGCCCCCTCCCACATCCTTCCCCCTGCTCCCATTCCCTTACTAACAGTACATGTAGAAACAATAACATGACTACACGCTCAGCTGAATGAATTAGCTGCAATAGTGGGCTGCTGCCCTGACATATACTGTACATGCTTTATCAAAAACACATGTCCCCCCCTCACTCCAAGTGCCACTTCCCTTTGTGGACAGCAGTGAAAGAGGAACAGAGCACTCGCTGGCAGCCGAGTCATAGCATAGCACACACTGAGAGAGGATTTTTTTTAAAGAACTATAAACATGAAATTGTGTTAGGATCTGAGCTTCTATCAGCAAGGCATTAGTCTTTCAGCATTCCTACATGCGTGCATCCTGTTAGTTTATTATAAACACATTTACCGGCCTTGCTTGTTTCGGGTTATATACACAGCGATTTGAGAGCTCTGTTGCGATTGGCTGTCAGCCCCTTTGCCTGGGGAGAAATTCAGCCTCCGCATCAGTTTACAAGAGAGCTGGAGCAGAGGATGAGGAGGAGGAGGAGGAGGAGGAGGAGGACAGCAACAGGAAAATGTTTCACATATTGAGTCATAAAGACTGTCCATAATTGTCTTATGAACATATCATACCATTTTGTTTTGGATGTGGTGTTGTTCTATTTAATACTGATGATAACCATCTAATCAGTAATCTAATCAATATTTATCAGTGAGATGAGGCAATTTATTTGGCTTCCCTTCTAGTATGGTCAAACTCTGCTTTATTTCACTGATGTAACGGATCACAAATTTATTTTGTAACAATACATGAAAACAATATCAATCTAGCCAGACCCACCAAGGAGGGAAATAGGATCGGAATCGTATTATCCCACGTTCCTGGAAGGATTCCCAGTTTCAGTGCAGACGGACATCTCCGAGTGAGAGGAGAGAACAGGGGGGCTCCCAAGCCCTGAAGGTCCCCTCTCCTCACCTCCACATTGTCATCTTGGCCGGCTGGGTGCCTGCCGGGTCCTACCGGGGCCCGTTGGTCCAGGTCAATCCGCCTGTTGAATGAATAAACAAAGAGCCGCTCTGTCCCTCTCACAACCAGGTGAGCCGATATCGTCTTCCCAACCCGAAACCCATCTGCACAAATAAACGCACACAGGAAATGACCTGCCAGGCCCTTCAACCTGCTGTGTGATAGGCCAGGGGTGGGGGTCCGGAATATCTGCACTGTTTCTCTCACATCTGGGAGAATCACGGAAAGAGGGGTGTCATTGATGACTCGCCTTAATAATATCCGTGGATGGAGATACTGTGATGCTATGTACACTGTGATACTGTTTGCTGAATGTCAAACATGGTTCATCTCCACTCAAAATGAATCTCCTGATCATTAACGATCAGATCACCTTGCCGTCTGTGGGTAGTGACACGTTTATGCAATTGCCATCTGATATCTTGTAATGCCTTTCTGCCAGAAGTCAAAGAGGGCTGGATGAGGTGTCTGTACAGCTCTCTGCTCCATGTACACATGCTGCTCTTCCTTCCTGAAAAGCATGCATCAAAACATTGTCCATTTGCACAATTTCTCTAGTTCACTTTTGCTTGTAAATGTCCATAACATTCAGTAGTTACTAGCTATGTATACCTTTATGGGCTGGATTTGCGTGTCTTTGTAATTGGTTTGTTCATTTTCGGTCGTTAGCATTTTTAGTTAACAGCATCTATGTGATTCCGCTATTAGTTTGTGCTAATTGTGTTAGCATTCTGGTAATAGAGGCCCAATGGGCTTTTCTTGCGTTTTTACCACCCCCTTGTGTGCTATGCTGGTAATACTGTAAATCCCGGGATAAGAGAAGGACGGTATGACAATATGAAAATCTGAATACTGGCTAAGCCTAGAGAAACATGACATCAAATAATGTGGTTGTCCAGTAAAAAGTCACTGTACATCCTGTCTGATCATCTGCAACCATTTGGACTGATTTCATGCGTGCCATGGTCTCTATGAATCATTACATGTGTTGAAGCGATTTAGTGTCTTCCTCCCAGAGGCGCTGTGAAAACACAAAGACCAGAGAGAAACAATAAATCTAGACGGCTGCCAAGACGTGCTGAACCCACTGACGGTCATCTAAAGGCAGAGGCCCCTGGAGACGGTCCGCGGGAGCTGGAAAAGCCAGCGTTGTGCACCACCGCTGGGACCATCAGTTCCAGCCCAGCCGCCACGCAAAGAATGGTGGCTTTCATGGCAGGCAGTATCAGCGAGGATGCAGGGGAGCGGAAAGCACAAAAATAATCTTAAAATGAGCACCTGAATCGCACCTTTTCATTTCAGCCGATCGGAGCCCCCAGGCCACCGGGAGAAGAAAGAGACAGTGTGGGCAAGAGGGGCAGGGGAGGTAGGCCAGGTGGAACTGTGTCTGTTCAGTAGGATAGAGAAAGGTGCAGGGGTCACAGGATTAGGCTCATATCAGTGTTGATAAAAATCCCTTTCTTGTGAATGGGGGTCCTGTGGGCCTGAATGTGACCACTATCTGCAACAACAAGTCACCTTTATGCACGGAGGGCAAGGTAATTACAGGCCGCAGGTCAGGCTGCTCCGAGCGTATACATTACTGCTGCCTCTGCCAGCACCCAGCCACCCAGCCCAGCCACCCCCCAGCCCTGCCTGCACTCAGCCATGTGGAGAGGAGAGGCCAGGGAGCACTGCTGGGAAAAGGAAGTCCAGTCCTAGGCTGCCCTGAGGCATCGTTACCTGACAGGCCCACATTGAGGCAACTGAAGGAGCCACACACACACCTTTACACCTCACCACTCACAGACACTGGCTGCTTTGTCTCCCCCACTCCTTCACAGAGCCTGCTCATACGGTCATCTGAACCATGCTCCCTATTTGATCACTAGCTGACCGCCTCTGCATTGAGGGGCAAGACAATCCACGACGATGGTCATGCCCGCTGGCTAATATTTATCCCTGGTATGTGAGGGACACAAACACTTGCTTATATAACATGAATGGGCCATTGTATTGGTCACTTCCATGGGGGATTTTTTAGGGAATTACAAATAATAATTTGGCACTATTACATTTGAAGTGCAGGCTGACCGAACTTCCCGAAAGGACACTGATTATGCTTGAGTAGAAAACATCAAATCGACTCATTTGATGACAAGGTGTATAAGTCCACAAAAAAAAAGTCGATTTCAAACTATGGAAAATGCACGCAGAGTGTTCATTACACTGTACTGCGAGGTCTGAATTGATTGGCTGAAACAGAGTCATCACGGGCCTGAGCAGTAAGCATCCGTCCACCCACAACATACTGTGGTGTCAACTAGAAGATCTTCCCTGTCCCGACTCCAGCCTGGCACCTGAACTCTGGGAATATCTGATTCCATAAGGCCCGCATAGAGACAAGGTTTCCTTCAGACAGATCATAGCAAGCTGTTCTGTACTGTGCAGAGACATTATTCTATTGCTATCTGTATATGGCAGACAATACTGTAAGGCTCCCCTATAGCTGGAAACAAAACCTAATCAAACCAGAGCATTGTGACTTCGCTTTAGACAATGAGATCAGGGTAGATCTGTAATCTCAACTTGTCTGCTTTTTTCCTCAGTGGCGACGGAGGGAGGGAGGCAGAGGCAGCAGTGGTCATGAAACCAGACAGCTGGCTCTAAACAGGAAGTGGGGGCTGTAGAATGCACGGGCGAGGGCCGACAGAGAGAGAGAGAGAGAGAGAAGGGGAGCCACCATTCCGATCCCCAGGCAGCAGGCACAAACATGTGCGTGTGCCCCATCAATCTGGAGGTAAGGAAGACACGGCTGCTACTGCTGCTGTGATGCTGTGTGATAAGAGGCGGCGCCACGCTGGTTGGAGCTCTGAGCCGATGACTAATCACACCCAGACTGATAAGAGCCGTAAAAAGGCAGCAGATGATCCATTGGGGCTGCTCCTAATATGCCTGGAATGGGATAGGAGGCCTGCAGGGGAGGGGGTCCCGGTTTAAAGACAGGTAATAAATGTTTGCAGCCTACTTTAGCAAAACAGACCTGATGCCTATGTGTTGCAGGGCATCTGTCCGTGGCCGTAGCCAGGAAACAGACGAGATCCCATTGCTAACGCCATTCACATCTCGATCATAAACCTTAGGGACGCTTTGACTCACTCGATTCGCCGTGAAGAATAGTGCATGGCACACATGCGTTTCCTCACACATTCACACATAGACTAGGGCTTGTGTTGTACTGCTGATGTGCTGTAAACTCACACACAGGCTAGGGCTTGTGTTGTACTGCTGATGTGCTGTAAACTCACACACCGACTAGGGGTTCTGCTGTTAACTCACACACAGGCTAGGGCTTGTGTTGTACTGCTGATGTGCTGTTAACTCACACACAGGCTAGGGCTTGTGTTGTACTGCTGATGTGCTGTAAACTCACACACAGACTAGGGCTTGTGTTGTACTGCTGATGTGCTGTAAACTCACACACAGGCTAGGGCTTGTGTTGTACTGCTGATGTGCTGTAAACTCACACACAGGCTAGGGCTTGTGTTGTACTGCTGATGTGCTGTAAACTCACACACAGACTAGGGCTTGTGTTGTACTGCTGATGTGCTGTAAACTCACACACAGGCTAGGGCTTGTGTTGTACTGCTGATGTGCTGTAAACTCACACACAGGCTAGGGCTTGTGTTGTACTGCTGATGTGCTGTTAACTCACACACAGGCTAGGGCTTGTGTTGTACTGCTGATGTGCTGTAAACTCAAACACAGGCTAGGGCTTGTGTTGTACTGCTGATGTGCTGTAAACTCACACACAGGCTAGGGCTTGTGTTGTACTGCTGATGTGCTGTAAACTCACACACAGGCTAGGGCTTGTGTTGTACTGCTGATGTGCTGTAAACTCACACACAGACTAGGGCTTGTGTTGTACTGCTGATGTGCTGTAAACTCAAACACAGGCTAGGGCTTGTGTTGTACTGCTGATGTGCTGTAAACTCACACACAGGCTAGGGCTTGTGTTGTACTGCTGATGTGCTGTAAACTCACACACAGGCTAGGGCTTGTGTTGTACTGCTGATGTGCTGTTAAGTCACACACAGACTAGGGGTTCTGCTATAAACTCACACACAGACTAGGGGTTCTGCTGTTAACTCACACACCGACTAGGGGTTCTGCTGTTAACTCGCACACCGACTAGGGGTTCTGCTGTTAACTCACACACAGACTAGGGGTTGGCCATGGCCATACATGAATGGAGAATATCCTGTCCAACTACCAGAGATTACAACGCTGTCCTGCAAGTCTAATTTAAGGATGGGGGGAAAAACGCACAAAAGTTATTTGATTTTATCAGAGATTATACCATTTGAAAAATCTCTTGTAAGAAGAGATCATAGTACAAATCGACATGAGCAAAAGACACGAGCAAGAGCAAACTGCCAACATCATCTAAATGTCACAATAAACAGGCAGAAGTGTGGATGTGATCACATTTGTGCTGTTAAAAGATATAAAGAGATCTACAGTGATCTCCAGGGCCCTTTGATGGTAGGGATCTGTGCTGGAAGGAAACACAGAGGATACACCAGGCCTTGGGTATTCTACTAACACTGTCATAATGGGAAACGAGTGCATTAACACACACACCCACACACACACCTACATGCACACATACTCAAGCTCACTCTCTTGAGTGCATGCATTGCAGACCGCCAGCAAAAAAAGGAGTATAAAATGATAATCGCTTTGGCTTGTTTATTTCTTTCTTCTCCACAGGCTTTTATGTCTCTGCAGCGATTAGATCAGAAACCAGGACGGCAGCTTACAGATTTCTGACTTTGTATTTGTATGATGTGTCCTCAGCAGATGTGCAAATTAGGCCAGAGAGAGAGAGAAAGGACGAGAGAGAGTGTGAGAGAGAGAAAGGACGAGAGAGAGTGTGAGAGAGAGAAAGGATGAGAGAGAGAGAGTGTGACAGAGAGAGAGAGAGAGAAAGGATGAGAGAGAGTGAGAGTGAGAGTGAGAGGAGAGGAGAGGAGAGGAGAGGAGAGGAGAGGAGAGGAGAGGAGAGGAGAGGAGAGGAGAGGAGAGGAGAGGAGAGGAGAGGAGAGGAGAGGAGAGGAGAGGAGAGGAGAGGAGAGGAGAGGAGAGGAGAGGAGAGGAGAGGAGAGGAGAGGAGAGGAGAGGGATTTTTCTCTGTATTTTTTTGCAGTTAACACCATCAGTGTCACATTGCCCTGCAGATAAACAGATGTCGCTGCAGTTTTGTCACTGTGGCTTTGGGGCCAGATGTTGGTTGCCTGTCGGTCCCCTCCGTTGTTCCATCCTTTGGTGCCCTGACATATTGCGCTATGCTGACTGCTTACAGTACACTGCACATGATGTCATTGAGGGCTCTTTATGTGGGCCACACTAGGATGGCACTTTTCATAATAAGTCCTCATCCCCTTAGTTTTCATAAAAACATGTGATATAACATCCAATATAGATTATATTCAAATGAGGTCCTTGAGGTTTTGTTGGTGATGCCACATATTCATGCTATTATCAGAAAATATTTATCACCTAGGCTTTCATAAGAGACTAAAGCCAGTGAAAGATTCCTGGGTAGTGTCACAACCAAATCACATTGCTGTGCCGTTACAAGACTGGAAAACAACCAAATCTCTGGAAATAGATTGTAATAAAATAACTAAACGAAAACCCACAAAAATAATAATAATTTTCACAAGACCATGGAAATCCTATTTCCCATTGGTATTATTCCTCTGTCATTTTTTACAATTCACTATCCCAAGCTAGTCTCGAAAACCAGAGCCTAGGCAACAGTGTCTGGTTTCAATAATGGACTGCCTAGGGTCGGGTTTACAAGACTAACAGCCAGCCATTGTATAATATCAATCCAGTCCCATCCTCACACCAGACCAAGTCAAAAGGCTACCATGTTCATGGTCAGGCTTTACCTTTTGTAGTCATGGCAACATGTCCAGTACTCATCCATATTACAATATAAAAACAAAGCACGAGCTGTGATTAGGTGAACTGTAATGCCAGGGGGGATTGAGGAGACACTTTGGTTTCTCATGTGTTTTCTAATATGGCGAAGCTGAGTTCATCCTGTTATCAGTCATGCCCCCTGACCTCGTATGTGTACAATATAATAGTGATGATAAATAATGGAAGTGAGTTGATAGTCAGTGGCCTTGCAGATCATTTGTGTTAAAGGCTGTTCCATAACCTGATGATCATATCCAGAGAATCGTCTGATGACGTCTGCTGGCTTTGCCTGGAAGATCATCCTCTCCTGTCTTCTCCGTCTGGAATACAAAACAGTAGAGTGAAGCGTTAAGACATGTTGTTCCATTTAAATCATCGGTGTAGTTCCGGTCTGTCTGAGGCACAGCCACTGTAACATCGACATACCTGCGTGAACAGCAGGACTACAGCTTTCTGACCGTGCCTGCTATTCCCACTCCATGTTGGTGCCGCGGCAGCACTAACAGACATCCAAAAACACACCACACTGATGACGATGCATCACGGGTCCTTATTGATCCCAAATGTGGCTGGTCGGCGTGCTGATGGGATTGGCCTTATTAAAATGTGTACTCTGTGTGCGTACAGCTGCCTCGCATCACAGGGAGATACTTCACAGATCGGACACATACAGGGCCATTATGGATAATTCAGTGGAGTCTCCAACCCGTTAGGCCCTCAGCAGCTGAGGCCTGGCAGAGAAGGAGGAACCCACTGTGTAGCCTGCAGGGGCTGGAGCAGTTATTACGCAAGCCATGTTTCAAATCAAGTCAAATCAAATTGTATTTGTCACCGAATACAACAGGTGTAGACCCTACAGTGAAATGCTTACTTATAAGCCATTGACCAACAATGCAGTTTTAAGAAAAAATAAGTGGTAAGAAAGTATATACTAAATAAACTGAAGCAAACAATAAATAGAAAAATAAATAATTAAAGAGCAACAATAAAACAACAGTAATGAGGCTATATACAGAGGGTACTGGTACAGAGTCAATGTGCAGGGGCACCGGTTAGTTGAGGTAATTGAGGTAATATGTACATGTAGGTAGAGGTAAAGTGACTATGCACAGATAATAAACAGAGAGTAGCAGCAGCGTAAACAAGGGGGGGTCAATGCAAACAGTCCGGGTAGCCATTTGGTTAGCTGTTCAGGAGTCTTATGGCTTGAGGATAGAAGCTGGTAGCCTTTTTGTCCTAGACTTGGCGCTCCGGTACCGCTTGCCATGCGGTAGCAGAGAGAACAGTCTATGACTAGGGTGGCTGGAGTCTTTGACCATTTTTAGGGCCATCCTCTGACACCGCCTGGTATAGAAGTCCCAGGGAGCTCTGCCCCAGTGATGTACTGGGCCTGTACGTATTATCCTCTGTAGTGCCTTGCAGTCGGAGGCCGATATGCAATAGTGCACACCACTTACTGAAGACTGTAGAGATCAGAGCACCCATGTGCCCGCTGGCCTGCCGTGCCCTAACCCATTCAGCTGTCCACCTCAGTGTACCCCAGTCCTCTCCTTTCTTTGCATTGCACCATGGCAAAGCCACGCTAATGAGCTTAAATTGAAAGCCGAGGTATTTCAGAGTCACAGTGTCATGAAGTGGATAAGGACCTTATCGCGGGCCTGTTTTTAAGGAAAGGAATTCGATTAACACATCAGTAAACATAGAAGAGAGCAGAAGGAGAGAAGGTGAAAGCTAACAGAAAAAAACAAACAGCATAAACAGTTAGTTAATAAGGCCAGAACTATACCGCCAGCGTGCCTTGACCATTTGTCTGGCATAAGATGCACTTAAATTCATCCCGCTGCTGCTTAGTCCAAAAATGTACTTTTCAAAGCCAGAGCTTGGAGCATGCATTTCTCGCATTTAAATTGTACAAACTAGTTAGGCTTTCTGGTGGCAGTGTTATCTTTTATCAATTTAATGAAAAGCATGAGCTGGCGCACACCCCAAAGAAGTTGGTAAAGGTGCTGTGTAACAGCGTGTAAACTGTATGCTATAAAAAATAAAGAGGGTCGCACCCTCTAATTACAAGCTCCCAGTCATTTATTTGGTAAACCACCAACGTTTCGGCATCACTGTGCCCTCTTCAGGGAACAGCGCATTTCGGAAAGTATTCAGACCCCTTCATTTTTCCCACATTTTGTTATGTTACAGCCTTATTCTAAAATGTATTACATTTTAAAAAACGAATCAATCTACACATAAAACCCTATAATTACAAAGCAAAAACAGGTGTTTAGAAAAAACTGAAAAACCTTATTTACATAAGTATTCAGACTCTTTGCTATGAGACTCAAAATTGAGCTCAGGTGCATCCTGTTTCCATTGATCATCCTTGAGATGTTTCTACAACTTGATTGGAGTCCACCTGTGGTAAATTCATTTGATTGGCACACACCTGTCTATATAAGATCCCACAGTTGACAGTGCATGTCAGAGCAAAAACCAAGCCGTGAGGTAGAAGCAATCCTGCTCCGAGACAGGATTGTGTCGAGGCACAGATCTGGGGAAGGGTACCAAAACATTTCTGCAACATTCAAGGTCCCCAAGAACTCAATGTCCTCCATCATTCTTAAATGGTAGAAGTTTGAAACCTCCAAGACTCTTCCGAGAGCTGGCCCCCCAGCCAAACTGAGCAATTGGGGGAGAAGGTCCTTGGTCAGGGAGGTGACCAAGAACCCGAAGGTCACTCTGACAGAGCTCCAGAGTTCCTCTGTGGATATGGGAGAACCTTCCAGAAGGACAACCATCTCTGCAGCACTCTACCAATCAGGGCTTTATGTTAGAGTGGCCAGACGGAAGCCACTCCTCAGTAAAAGGCACATGACAGCCCACTTGGAGTACCTATAGAGTCCTATAGGCACCTAAAGGACTCTTAGACCATGAGAAACAAGATTCTCTGATCTGATGAAAACAAGATTGAACATTTAGGCCTGAAGCCAAGTGTCAACTCTGCAGGAAACCGGGCACCATCCCTATGGTAAAGTATGGTGGAGGCAGCATCATAATGTGAGGATGTTTTTCAGGAGAAAGGATTGGGAGACTAGTCAGGATCGAGGGAAAGATGAACGAAGCAAAGTACAAAGAGATCCTTGATGAAAACCTGCTCCAGAGAGATCAGAACCTCAGACTGGGGCGAAGGTTCACCTTCCAATAGGACATCAACCCTAAGCACACAACAAAGACAGCGCAGGCTTGGCTTCGGGACATGTCTTTGAATGTCCTTGTGTGGCCCAGCCAGAACCCGGACTTGAACCCAATCGAACAATTCTGGAGAGACTTGAAAATAGTTGTGCAGTTGTGCTATATACATATATATATGTTTTTTCTTTGTCATGGGGTATTGTGTGTTGATTGATTATGGGGAAAAACACTATTTAATCAATTTTAGAATAAGGTTGTAATGTAACAAAATGTGGGAAAAGGCAAGGGGTCTGAATACTTTCAGAATACACTGTAATAGCATGGATGCTTGAACCAGGTTATGTGCAATTAAAAAGTGGAATTAGTGCAACCAATGACAGTTGTGAGGGGTGTGTCATAAATATTAGGTTGATTAAAATTAATTGAGTGAAACTGTTAAAAGACAATAGTTTACAGCATGTTGAATATATTAGTCTATTGTTGTCATATTGCAACATAATTAGATATTGTACATAATAATGTATGTTGATGCTATTACTATTTAATTTAATCTCATACACAGTACCAGTCAAAAGTTTGGACACGCCAACTCATTCAAGGGTTTTTCTTCATTTTTACTAATATTTACATTGTAGAATAATAGTGAAGACATAGAAATAATGAAATAACACATATGGAATCATGTAGTAACCGAAAAAGTGTTAAACAAATCAAAATATATTTTATATGTGAGATTCTTCAAAGTAGTCACCCTGTGCCTTCATGACAGCTTTGCATGCTCTTGGAATTCTCTCAAACAGCTTCATGCGGTCGTCACCTGGAATGAATTTCAGTTAACAGGTGTGGATTGTTCAAATTTAATTTGTGGAATTTCTTTCCTTCTTAATAATGTGTTTGATCCAATCAGTTGTGTTGTGACAAGCTAGGGTTGGTATACATAAGATAGCCCTATTTGGTAAAATACCAAATCCATATTATGGCAAGAACAGCTCAAATAAGCAAAGCGAAACGACAGTCCATCATTACTTTGTAAGACATGAAGGTCAGTCAATACGGAAAATTTCAAGAATTTCAAGAAAGAAAGTTTCTTCAAGTGTAGTCGAAAAACCATCAAGAGCTATGATGAAACTGGCTCTCATGAGGACCACCACAGGAAAGGAAGACCCTGAGTTACCTCTGCAGCAGAGGATAAGTTAATTTGAGTTATCAGCTTCAGAAATTGCAGCCCAAATAAATGCTTCACAGAGTTCAAGTAACAGACACGTATCAAGATCAGCTGTTCAGAGAAGACTGTGTGAATCATGCCTTCACGGTCGAGTTGCTGCAAAAGGACACAAATAAAAAGAAGAGACGACTTGCTTGGGGCAAGAAACACATTAGATCGGTGGAAATCTGTCCTTAGGTCTGATGAGTCCAAATGTGAGATATTTGGTTCCAACCGCCATGTCTTTGTGAGACGCAGAGTAGGTGAACAGATTATCTCCACATGTGTGGTTCCCACCGTGAAGCACGGAGGAGGAGGTGTGATGGTGCTTTGCTGGTGACACTGTCTGTGATTTATTTAGAATTCAAGGCACATTTCACCAGCATGGCTACCACAGCATTCTGCAGTGATACGCCATCCCATCTGGTTTGCGCTTAGTGGGACTATCATTTGTTTTTCAACAGGACAATGAGCCAACACACCTCCAGGCTGTGTAAGGGCTATTTGACCAAGAAGGAGAGTGATGGAGCACTGCATCAGATGACCTGACCTCCACAATCACCAGACCCATTTGAGATGGTTTGGGAGGAGTTGGACCGCAGTGTGAAGGAAAGGCAGCCAACAAGTGCTCAGCATATGTGGGAACTCCTTCAAGACTGTTGGAAAATCATTCCAGATGAAGCTGGTTGAGAGAATGCCAAGAGTATGCAAATCTGTCATCAAGGCAAAGGGTGGCTACTTTGAAGAATGTAAAATATATTTGGATTTGTTTAACACTTTTTTGGTTAGTACATGATTCCATGTGTGTTATTTCATAGTTTTGATGTCTTCACTATTATTCTACAATAAAAAAAATAAAGAAAAACCCTTGAATGAGTTGGTGTGTCCAAACTTTTGACTGATACTGTACATATTTAATTGTTTTCATTTCATATTTGTTTCATGTAACCTTTTGGTTCAACTGTAATGTATAATAAGCATCATCAACAAAGGGCACATCTTAAATGTACGCTGATAAGCTGTAGAAAGAATATGTTCATTTTGTTCATTTTGTTCATAAAAAGGGCTTGTTCATAAAAAATAAAATAAACATGTAAATCCTAAAAGTTCCCTGATGGCCAAAAAGCTGGTCCCTCATGTACTGCTGTTTTTATGTTCCTAGAAATGGACTACATGATGTCGTGTTATTATGAATGCCAGAATCCTTCCTTGTAAAACCAGATATGGGAATGATTCTGTGCTGTGATAGGGCTCCATATGGAACTGTTCAGAGAACAGTAGCGGTATGGTGTTCATGTTAGACACAACAACAACAACTAAAACATTGCATTACTGCCATGAAGGTTACGCTTCCAAATGTGCCATGACTTCAATCCTCTCCTGAGAGGAAGTCGCATGTTTTGACCAATGGCCAAACTTTGAGACTAAGACAATGTTACATATGGCCTGATCCACACATGATTCAGCCAATTACTAGCCATGGTGTAGTACTAGCAAGCAGTCCAGCATCTGAGCTTTCTACACATTTGTACACATTCTGTCTGACCTGTCACTGCTCTGAACACTCACTCTGCCATGTGCCTTTAACCTGTCAGCAAGTCACAAATTACCCCTGACACACGCTCCCTCAGCCAGACTGGCTTAAGTGAAAAGCCAGAAAGCAAAATTAGAGGCCAGTGCATTTATTACAATTGGAGTGAAAGAGAACTGACTCGCTGCATCTCAGTCACGCTGTGACGATGATGAGTGAGGTGAGGGTGGAGACTGAGGTCAGTCCTAGAATGGCCACTGTTAGCCTTTCGCACTAGCTGTTTGTTAGCTGCTTCCAGCCTCTCCTCCAGCTGGAGATATCAATCAAACACTTGGCCCTATGACAAGACGTGGAGGGTTCACAAAGTGCAGCATGCCATTTCCTCATCTCTTCAGATTTCCTACAATGACATTCTCATATCAAAGCGCTATAGACATAGAGCAGATAGGGAGTCTTGAGTATCCTTGATGTGGGGGAAATCACTCTTTGAATAATAAACTCCCCCATCAGCCCGCAGGATATAAAAAGGGAACGTCTCGAGATTCAAGATGGACTATAAAATGTCCCTCTGCTCTGCTCCCTGTGTAAGGCTTTGGCTTCATGGAAATTGAATGAGATTACCAGCTCTACTCAGGGTGGGTCAAATGGGGGGCATTTTCAGGGGTTTGATTAAATCTTTAAATTACTGATGGAAACCAGCTTTATGATATTTACCCACAAAAGCTTGTGATGGGCTGTTTTCAATAACAGGGAAAAATTATTATAGCAGAATGGGTCAGCATTAGTCTCAATAATGTCTCAAGTGACATGGAACCCAGCGCAGTAGGCAGCAATCCCAGCGGTGTAGAAATATGTTTTCCTCCAAGTCCTTTGTTGTTTTTGGGGTGAGCTCTCTAAGAAATAAATCCCCAAATAACATGGTTTAAATGTTATATCTTACGGAATATATAAAGTAAGTCCAACTACAAACTAGTATCCCCAACCACTTAGAGTATAACAAGACTTATTAAAACTCTATGAGAAAGGACTGCTGAATCTTAGAGCAGACCCAGCCAGCCAGCCTCATCCCAGCACTTCGCATTAGACTCAGCTCTGACATCATATGCCTTATCTCAATATGGCCCTCTCTGGGATCTCTACCCTCAGCTACCATGGCTAGCCACACACACCCCCCTCATATACTGTACTTCATACAACAGAACAATATCCTTCAAATCAGCGTAGACAAAAGTCAGGAGATGTTCTTCATGACCAAGCAATAGCATAAATGACCCTTGCTCAGACTTAATTACTGAGCTACTAAGGCCACCACACTGTCAAAAGGAGAGCTTCGATACTTCATCCAAAAGAGACTGGAGACTTGGATTTCCTCTCAACTGGGACCACGTGTGATTCTTTTTTTAATGTGGCAATGTGGAAAAGTTCATCTGACAGACAGAGACAATCTATCATTTATACATAAGTGATACAGTCACCGTGGCATTACATCTATAAGCCATATCCATCCATTTCAAAAGGCTGCGTGGCCAACGTAAGTCATGAAAGAGGATCCCTTAGGTAGGGATCAGTCCTCCATGATTCATTTTCAATAAGGCATGACTTTTTTAGGGCCTCAACGGGGGATCCTAGGGTTAGGGCAATACGTACAACATACAACACTTCCATTAATTGCACATTTGAACACTTTGTACAGTGATTATGAGATACTGTCGTTTCTCAGACGATCCAATTCTGCAGATAGCATGGATGCACTTGCTCTTATGAAGCCATTAGGCTTTGACCATTTCCAGGCACAGATACACTCACACAAACAAACAAACATATACACTACACATACAAGCCCTATCCTCTCTCCCTCTTACTGCACTGGGTTTTAAACCACTTATTATCCTATTATGATACAATGGCCATGGCTTAAAAGCTGATTGCTTCCTGTACTATAATAATCTGGGCACATCTGTAGGGCCGAAGGATTGCCCTGCTCTGTTCTGCAGATCTCACAGATCTAAATGTGCCTTTGGACAGATTCGCTCTTTTTAATGCTCATTTTAACATGTCATTTATCGGACAAGTGCACAGTGTTTTATTCTGTTGGACGTTGGCAGCGTGAACGCAAACACACATACACACCCACACACATAAACAGGCTAATGAGTGTGTGACAGCTGCTCTCCTGCCTGAATCTGCATAAACAGGTAGAAACAGTTGCCTATGTGTCTAGCGCCCAGCACGTCTGCTCCAGTTGCTTGCACACACATTAACCCCCCGCACCACACACACACACACACACACACACACACACACACACACACACACACACACACACACACAGATGGCACCCCACACTCAGTCAAATACAGCCTATAATGAAAACCCCCATGATATCATGCACTGAGAGCTAATGCTGCCCAACACCGCCATCTCTCTCACTGGGCAGATGAACTGAGGCAGCCAGTCAGTATGCTGGACGTCTGCTTTGACACCGTCCGCCTCCAGACTTGCATATTTCACAGTTCTGGGATCTGTGGTACTGGAGTAAACGCACAGTGCAGCGCTGCTCTACTCTGAGTGCTGTGAGCATACCGTCAGTATGCTGCTGATGAGATGAGCTGAGACAGACACATCCAGAGGAGCAGATGGCTTAACACAGCAGCACCTCTCCTCTCCGCCCTGGTCTACCCTGCACAGCTCAGCACAGCCGTGTCCAGAGCTCGGCTCCAGATGTGCTGGACTCAGCCCTGCAGTAGAGTTGGGAGTGTGGGGGAGGAAGAGTGAGAGGCTTTAACCTTGGGATGAGCCAGAGCGCGGCTGGGGGGCTACGGGGTTGGGGCTGGTCTAGAGGGAGTGGGGTGTACACATTCCATCAGCTCTGGTTCTTCCCGGGCCGCCAGGGGAAGACTTCTAGAAGTGTTACATACAGGTAGGCCCTGATGTGTGAGCAGGAAGTATAGCATGTGACAACCCTGATTATTAAACATCCGAACGGCCTGGATCCTCCAGAAAAGAGCACAGAATAGGAGTGCAGAGCAGAGTAGGAGAAGAAAGCAGTGTCTCGACAGACTAGAACAACGTGGAGCCACAGAGGACCTGGATGGTTCTATAGAGGACATGGCAGCTGGATGGAAATGCATGACAACAGGACCAACAGGACAACAGGACCTGCAGCTGATGCACTACCACTGTCAGACTGATAGTGCAAGGTAAAAAGAATGGTGAAAGCAGAATGACAATGTGTGTTGAGCAGAGTCAGGGAGTGTTCACAAACTGCCTGTTCCGCACTACGCCATATAGATCATGAGAATGCAGGAAAAAGCCGGACACTCACATTGGATGGAGGGGTTCTCCAGAAAGTTGGAAATGAGCATTATTCAATATATATCAGTCTAGATTTCACCCTTGTTTTGGACAGCTCTGTTATATTAGGGCTTGCCCTGGCAGGGTGTGTGTGTGTGTGTGTGTGTGTGTGTGTGTGTGTGTGTGTGTGTGTGTGTGTGTGTGTGTGTGTGTGTGTGTGTGCCCACCCTGTTCCAGGTATTTGGCTTGGGGATAGTGGATATGTGCCTATTTACCGGCCATGGCACTAAACTACGCCAAGGAGTAAAGAAATAAAGTTCAGGTTTCATCTGTGGTTTGGAGAAGCCAGACCCCTGGCTGTTACTGTTAACTGGAGGGAAAACTAGAAAAAAGAAAAGTATCATTTAACAGCCCCCAACCTGGGGCTCTCGCTCTCACAATACTAAAAGCTTAGCAAGAGACCACAGCTGCAAACAGCTGAGGGTAAAATCATAGCACAGTTAAAAAGAAGGCACCCTTTATACAGACTATAGCCTCCATTCCACAGGATGGGAGAGAGGAATATAAAGAGCAAATGTTGACAAACTGATATTCCCATTCCCATTATACAATTTACAGGCCATGCTGAGCAGCACAACATGTCTGGCAAGAAAACAGACAGTGTTTGTGTGGACACCTGGGTGCATCTGGACGTTGCTGGCGCCCAGACAGGACCTAATTGACGTGAATGGAGGGAAGGCAACAGCATCGCATGCAAACAGTGTCTCATAGCAGAGAGATGATAGGGTAGGAGCATCATGGGAAAGGCTCCACTCATGATCCGCTACACGGCCTGACAACGAGGCCCTTTGTGCTCCTACCCTCCATATCTTTGTGCTCTTACTTAAACCATTCAAATAATTCTCTGGGAGAGGCCTGTCAAGGCCAATTACCATGAAAAACATCCTGAGGTGCAGAATATGAGGACTGGAAGGGAATAGGTGTCTGTTGTTGAGGCGGTACTGAGCCTATGAGACAAACAAACAGACAGATCTACTAAACAAGATGGTCTATTAACTATGACAGACAAATCAATACCACTCACACATTTCATGCAACATCAGAACGTAATGGACAAAATATCCACCACACTAACCAGATTTCCAACCTTTTTATGCTAGTAAAGTAGATGTTGGATAAAACATTTCCCCAAAGGCCTGATGGAAAGGGTACATACTCTAGACAAGGTGGGATCTTTTTGTGTCTGTAAAATGTATTATGTGGGAAATGCCAGTGGAAACACCTTTAAGTGTAAACATTGATATAATAACCATCATATCTTGGCCATGTTCTGTTATAATCTCCACCCGGGACAGCCAGAAGAGGACTGGCCACCCCTCATAGCCTGGTTCCTCTCCAGGTTTCTTCCTAGGTTTTGGCCTTTCTAGGGAGTTTTTCCGAGCCAACGTGCTTCAACACCTGCATTGCTTGCTGTTTGGGGTTTTAGGCTGGGTTTCTGTACAGCACTTTGAGATATCAGCTGATGTACGAAGGGCTAGATAAATACATTTGATTTGATTTGATATGCTATGGAAGTAAACCTGGAGTCACACGATGGATGATATGTTGTGGGGACTAACTCCTCCCACTACGACTCAGAAAAGCATGCAGTTTATTTGACTACAAATAAGTTGTGATGAACTTCACAGGGTGGTAAAAGTGCACGGTGATGATCTTGATGCTCCTTTCCAATAAATACAGAGGGTCTTATTCTGGGGACATGATAATCGATGCCTGGCTGCCGTTTGACCCCCCCAAAAAAAATCAATATATTTTGTCCATAAAAATGTCATCGTGTAGACTAGCCTACCCGCACTGTATCTGCCAGCTGTTGGCTAGAGAGCACATACCAAGACCAGAGTGGGGGATTAGCAATCTGACGCAAAATTTCAACATTTTGCAAAATCATCAATATAATTGAAAATGCGATAGAAACCCATTAAACTTGTATTTTTTATTCCGTATATGGGAATTTTACTGGAAAAGTTATTTTTAGGAGTACTATGTCATCACGCACAGCCTTTTATCTGAAACAAGTCAATTTGATGGAAACATCTCTGTTGGGAAAATGCGCATATTGTTTTTATGCAGATTTTTTCATATTTGCATGAAAATATGTCGCAATTGAATGGAAACCTAGCAACAGACACAATTACTGGTAGGAGGACACATTTTGTTCTCCTTTGTTGCTGGGAAAGATTATGAGGGACACAAACTGAAGAGGGGAAAATGGAGAGAGACAAAGAAACAACAAACAAGAAAGAAACTAATAATAAAAGTGAGTGCTCTGTTTACGTGGCAATGAAAGCAGTGAGTGCTCACAGGCCCTGGCCGTTTGGAGGGGGTTTAGATCGCTAGCACACTGCACTGGCCTCCATTATTACAGTGAAATGCCAGCTTGTCACTAATCAGAGAGCGCCCATTAAGAACCCCTAGCCTTCAAAAACTAAAGAGGAGTATTTGAAGGTGCAGGTACACACACACACACACACAGTGGCCGTAGCCTCAGACGGTCCTTTACTTCAAAATAGCCCTCCATCCCAGCCCAGCCATTCCTCAGCGGAGCCACCTTTTGCATGGAAGAGGAACAGAGAGAGGAATTCAAGCAGGAAGCAGACTGAAAAGCCATAATGGTGCCTCAGATGGACAGAAAGTAAGAAGGGAGGAAAGAAAAATCTTAATGAATATAGCATCCCCTCTGAAAAGACACTTCACCCTCCTCCTCTCAGTGAAAGGCCTTAACCCTCTGTCACCCAGGCCGGTACATACCACTGTCTGCCGCCTCCACAACACAGTTCTGTAACTCTCACTTCCTCTGTCCCAATCACCTCAATCTTGGAATGAAACACCAACAGCTCTATGTCATGCCAACTGAAATAACAGTGTTTTTTGCCCTTTATAAAACACTTTCAATAGCTGTAACTCACAGTATTAGTTGGGGAATTTTACAGCAAAATAAAGATTTGTAAGCCAAGAGAAACAAATCATGACAGAGAAACTCAGTCATCGGTGAAGAGGGTCTCAAACCAAGAAGATAACTTCTAGGGCGGGCAGATATTGTAATAAATGCCCTGTGAGGGACATACGTTTGGTAGCTGGCTCTGTCACCAGGACGACTGGAAGGCAGGTCACACTATTGTCACCTGATCGTCCAGCCGGGGCCCCACCAGGCCATACCCACCCTCTTTGGCATTATCTGCACTGCCACCACTGTGTGTGTACAGACCACTTTACTCCTCTAATACTCCACTCCTCCACTCCTCAGACTCTTTTTCCAGTTCCCATCAGTTAAATATTGGTTAACATGCACTGTAGAAACATACAACACAAACTATTTTGTTTCTGCAGTGAATGAAGACTTATGCAAGCATAAGCATAGGTTTTCACTCAAGTTGTTCGACAGCGATTACAAACTTGGCATAAATGTTCTTATCCAAATAGCACAGAATGGAGAAACATAATCCAGTGGGTGGAGTTTATGTTTGAGAGGAGGGGCTCTCAATATGAGGGGGAGGAAGAGCAGTTGGAGCTCTGTGTTGCCATGGGGAAATCACTATCGTGTCATGCTGACCCGTGTGAATTCCAACAATCATCATTACAAAATGACTCAGTTCCACAGTTAAAAAGGGGGCAACAGCACGCTGGGGAAAAAATGGCCGATCCCCTCAGACGCAGTGAAAACAAATTAAAAGGGCCATTATAAAACGCAGATGCAGCAAAGAAAATAAGCTTCACAAGATTTACTGTGTTTCTGAAGACCTAAGCTATATCTGTGCTAAAGACATTACAGAGACAGGTAATACCAGGCCACTGCTTAGCTCGGTCACAGCTTTTGTTTTGTGTCAGTTCTCTTTCTTTTTCAAACTCTAACTGGGGTCAGTCCATATTATGTGAAAGTGGCAAGCAGCCAGTCTTGTAATCACAAGGGATTGATACAGACAGGCACCATAGCAATATTCCTTGTTTTATAGAATCAGTTTTATATAGGCTAGATAATATTAGATGGCACTTATTGTGCAGTGAGTTATCATCAATTGTAGCCTATTCATGTACCCAGGTAGGAAACAATATTACAAGTATGTCATACACAGACACCATACACAGACACCATACACAGACACCATACACAGACACCATACACAGACACCATACACAGACACCATACACAGACACCATACACAGACACCATACACAGAACAATATACATTGTTAATAAAAAAACAAGTGAAATTGAATGCATGTTTCAAAGTGATATTGGCAGGCAAGTGAGATGAGGGTACAGGCCTAGTACATTAGTAACATCCCCCCACAGACCAGGGATCCAGTTAGGTCTCTACTGAGCACGCCCAGAGCCATAAATGCATGCAGAGACATAATCAATGGGCTCACCATGTGGCTCTGATCAACAGACAGTAATCTGATCATGTCAACTTACTTAGGCAAATGTGGTAACCATACTGATTACTAATGTCATGAAGCATTTCAACTTCCCCCCAAAAAAACATGAAAAAAGGGACCAGAGTACATTTCTCCACATGCAAGACTCAATGATCAAAGGGATTGTAATTAGGAAGGCTGTCTACAGTGAACTGCTACTCCATTCGGGGCCATCCTCCTGTGGTTGCACTGTAGTCCCACAGCGTTGGCCTGAGGAGAAGGCCACTGGGTCCTGCTGACGGATTAGCACAAGCACGCAGATGACCAACACGGAGAGATAGAGGACCTGTCCCTCTGAGAGAGAGAGAGGTCAGATACAAGCACAGACATGTTAATAATACAGTCATAAAGACAATATCATGAACATACATGAACACACGCCATGTGCCAAAACCAGACGAAGCGCAAAGTCAACACAACCGGTAACAATCATTCCTACAGACAATCAATAGACAACTGGACAGAAATAACCAGCTGACTGGGTTCAAACAATCTCTGTTGGTCAAACGACCTATTTATGACATCTTAGTAATGGCAAATGAAAGGAAACCAATAATACTGGACCCATGCACACAGTGAGCTACTGACTGTGGGTCCAACACAGAACTGTAATCTCCGTTAATGATTCCTGGAAAGGTATTCCAAGAGAAGAAAAAAACCAGAGGAAAACTCCAGGTCATCCCTTACAAAGACAAGCAGCTGTTTAAACAGTTCCACGATACTGAAATTGGCTACAATTTATACAAAGCAGACTTCAAACAGCCAGAATGAGCAGACAGTATTTACATAACCCACAGGATAATGTTTCTCCACTCAGAAGACATGGCCCCCATTAATGGAGAGCAATAAAAGGGAGCCATTTCCACATCCTCCAGTTTTATCTAATGAGAGTCTGCTGATAGCGAGGACTACTTCACTTAACCACAACTGGTCTAGTAAAGTGCTTGACAGGCCACATTTACTTACATTTGTATCAGTGAAGAGAAGAAGAAAAAAAAGTTTCTAAAACTCATAAATTTGCCCCTTTACTTCATGGAAGAAACCTACTCCATTTTTAAAAAGCCCTTTTAGTAAAGAATTATAATTTAGCCAAGGGTTTCTAATGGAAATAAAGTACACTTCTACAGTATCCACACAGTCATTCATTAGTCATTACTCTGCACACCGAAAGCTATAGTTTCGATATCCAAATGTGTTATACTCCAGATACTTAAGTGAGAACGCTGAGAGCCTCGGTCTTGATGTAACCATGGTGAGATGTCGGTGACTCAGGTCATGAGAAGCCTCAGAAATACATTTCCTTGCCATGGGAAAGGACAATGTTATTATACAACCCACACACACACACACTCTCTCTCTCTCTCTCTCTCTCTCTCTCTCTCTCTCTCTTTCACACACACACACACTTTATATGAACTAAAGAGTGAACAAAAACTATTTTTATTATGCAACATATTTGAATAATATCTGAATAGTTAACTAAGAATAACAATTTCTGTACATATGATTGAATGTTTATACATTTATAATATTTGTAATGATATAGGAATTAATATTTAAAGAGGAAAAAACTAAAGGCTATTCGATATACAGTATATAAAAAATATATATATAGTAAATTATTACAATTGCCTTGGTTCCCATATCTTGACATGCCAACAATTCTGGGCTAAATTCTGACCCTTGAATTCCAAATATGTGTGATACAATATCATCATTTTAATATAATTAAAAGTCCATGAAAGTGTGCATCTAATCTAAAAACAACATAATTTAGGCTTGACAATTTATAAACACCAATTTGAATTATAGTGAAGGTTATTGCAGTTGCTGAATTGCATTTGTATCAAGTGAAACTTAACGGCACCACCTCACAAACCTTTTCTGCTACCTTCAAACAAGGTGAAGGAAGAACCAGACATAGCTGGCAGCCACATCCCTCCCTCTCTCTGCTAGGTAAATCTACAGCGCCCCACAGAGGACTTCACAAGTAATGCCATAAAGAGGCTCAAGTTGTTTTTATCAGAAACTCTGTGCATCTGAAATCCTGTTATGCAGGGAATGAGCTGACCTATTCATTCTATTAGTAATATACACTACATGGCCAAAAGTATGTAGACTCCTATAGACACAACATCTCATTCAAAATCATGGGCATTAATATGGAGTTGGTACCCCCATTACTGTTATAACAGCCCCCATCCAATCTTCTGGGAAGGCTTTCCACTAGATGTTGGAACATTGCGGGGACTTGATTCCATTCAGCCACAAGAGCATTAGTGAGGTCGGGCACTAATCTAGGGCGATTAGGCTTGGCTCGCAGTCAGCGTTTCAATTCATCCCAAAAGGTGTTTTATGGGGTTGAGGTCAGGGCTCTGTGCAGGCCTGTCAAGTTCTTCCACACCGATCTTGACAAACCATTTCTGTATGGGCCTCACTTTGTGCATGGGGGCATTGTCATGCTGAAACCAGAAAGGGCCTACCCAAAACTGTTGCCACAAAGTTGGAAGCACAGAATCATCTAGAATATCATAGTATGTTGTAGCGTTAAGATTTCCCTTCACTGGAACTAAGGGGCCTAGCCCGAACCATGAAAAACAGCCCCAGAACATTATTCCTCCTCCACCAAACTTTACAGATGACATTATGCATTGGGGTAGGCAGCGTTCCCTGGCATCCGCCAAACCCCGATTTGTCCATCAGACTGCCAGATGGTGAAGCGTGATTCATCATTCCAGAGAACGCGTTCCCCAGAGTCCAATGGAGATCTTAGGCTTGTGTGTGGCTGCTTGGCCATGGAAACCCATTTCACGAAGCTCTCGATGAACAGTTCTTGTGCTGACATTGCCTCCAGAGGCAGTTTGGAAACTCAGTAGTGAGTGTTGAAACCATGACAGATGATTTTTTGCACGCTTCAGCACTGTGAGCTTGTGTGGCCTACCACTTCCTTTCCACTTCACAATAACACCATTTACAGTTGACCGGGGCAACTCTAGCAGCGCAGAATTATTATGAACTGACTTGTTGGAAAGGTGGCATCCTATGATGGTGCCACGTTGAAAGTCACTGAGCTATTCAGTAAGACCATTCTACTGCCAATGTTTGTCTATGGAGATTGCATGTCTGTCTGCTCAATTTTATATACCTGTCAGCAACGGGTGTGGCTGAAATAGCCAAACCCACTAATTTGAAGGGGTGTCCATATACTTTTGGTATATACTAGCATATATTTAAGAGAACGATGTGTATTTCAAAATGTTGAAATTGATGAACGGAGCTCAAACCAATTAGACCACCAGTTTGTACAAAGATTAGGGAACTCCAAACCAAAAAAATCTAATTTGTCACGTACACAGTTTACAGCAGGTATAAAAGGTGCAGCGAAATGCTTGTGTGCTAGCTGCCTCAACGTTAAAGTACAATAATCAATAATAAGAAGTCAAATAGAAAATGTATTTAAAAAAGCAGCAGTAATAGAAAAGGGACTACTAATAGCCTGATATGTACACAATAGGATATACAGTATAGAGTATGCATGTTCTCTGTCAAGTATGATTGTATTTACAAATATAAAGTGGGTAGTGGCTTGGTCACACAGTTGAATAAATAGTATATACTAGAGCAGCAGCGTTGTGTGAGTGAGTGAGTGTGTGTATGTGTCTGTGTGTCCTTATGTCTGTGTCGATAGTCTCTGAGGTGCAAATAGTCTCCAAAGTGCAGGTCTGAGCAGGTAGACAGCTAGGAAATAGAAACCTCCATGACAAAAAAAATAAAGGATTCTTTACGGAAACTTAGATAAATATATGCTTTGAGAAGTGGTCAGCATTAGCTAGATATTTCTTAAGAATTAGACTTTAGCATGTATAAGCACAGATAGCTTTGGATTGTCAAATCAAAATCATATCCAACTTTATTTGTCACATGAGCCGAATACAACAAGTATAGACTTTACCGTACGGGCTTGTAAGTAAGCATTTCACGATAAAGTCTACACTTGTTGTATTTGGCACACATGTAAAGTTTGATTTGATTTTGATTTGATTTGATAGTCCAAAGCATGCAAAAAGTACTACACGTAAAGTGGTGTAAAACTGTGCTGTCACTAATGTGCTTTTACAAAAACTATTTATTGAGCATATCCAATGTACTTATTAACGACAACTCACTTAGTAATCATTTTATATGTATAATATTCAGTTGACATATTTTAGTCATATGTCCTGCATAATGCAATAGATATTACAAGCTTCATAAGCATGTGACTTCATAACTATTTAATCATTTAATCATACTGGTAGTAAAAGGCAACTTTTTACAGGATTTTCTTTCCTTCTAATAGTTTTTAGTGTGGACAAAGCTAAAACAATATGTTGCATTTGGACCAAACTCACTGAGTGGAAGCCACAGCTATTCTGCTCCTCACACAAGCCATTTCCATTCTGCCACCCAATCTACACCCACAAAACAACACGCAGAATACCGAGAGAGAGAGCAGTGAAGTAAATCCTGAGGTTGTTTTCTGGGGTTTGTGTCCATGTAAAACCTGTGAATGTTTAGTGACTTGGGTGAATCTACAGCGTTCACTCCAGAACTGGAGCACAGATTGTGTGTCCCTCACATGAAACTTATACCATCCTCTCTTATTTGGTCCTTTCTAGCATCAGAACTGACGCTCACGCAAACCCCACATTTTGGCTGATGATTTGTGAGAAGTGTCAAGTTTTATTTGAGAAAGTAGTGAATAAATAAAGTGGACACAATGTTTGAATTATCTAACCATGACATCCTCTCCTAGCGCCTGGTGGATAGGGAAGTATTTTTCAAACCTAAAAATATACTTCTATTCATGTGGTGGTTATATAAATGCATGCAGCACAAATGCCACTTTCACATGTATTGCCAGCACTTCTGTTTTAAATGTGTTGCGTGAATTATTCCTTCCCGGATACGCATTCAATTACACCTTTTAGAAGAGAACGCCTATAATGACCTATCAAATAAACACTTTGAGAATGAAGTTATAACTCATTTATTAAGTTATGACTACGTTTTAATTATAATTATATTATATTATAATTATATGTAAATAAATGTTCTATCAAACATAATGATAGTGAATTTGAGTCAAAGCTCACAATATTACTTGAAATTATATTGATCATTTTTTTCACGGTTTACAAAGCCTTCCTCCACTCTGTTTTAGTGTGACATAGACGAGAAGTGAGTGTCAACACAGAGGCTACTCCATATTCCAATTATAGACAGGTGAACCTTCCAACATCTCTTTGAAATGGAGGCTGATTTACAACACACACAGACTGCTGCTCGGAGACGCACAGTGTTTCCCTGCCATGATGTCACTCTGGCCCATTCCACATGTTACGTCCCCACTGGTCAGTCATTGAGCTGGGGAAATCAGAGGAGAGATAGGAGTTGCTGTTGCTGGTAAATAATGGGGATATTTATCTGTCTGCTGTTCATCTGCTCTGTGTCCACTGAGTGTACAAAACATTAGGAACATGCCCTTTCCATGACAGACTACCCAGGTGAAAGCTATGATCCCTTACTGATGTCACTTGTTAAGTCCACTTAAATCAGTGTAGATGAAGGGGAGGAGACAGGTTAAAGAAGGATTTTAAAATATTGAGACATGGATTGTGTATGTGTGCCATTCAGATGGTGAATGGGCAAGACAAAATATGTAAGTCCCTTTGAACGAGGTATGGTACTAAGTGCCAGGCGCACCGGTTTGAGTGTGTCAAGAACTGCAACTCAGCCCGGTTTTTCACGCTCAACAGTTTCCCATGTATCAAGAATGGTCCTCCACCCAAAGGACAACGTGACACAACTGTGGGAAGCATTGGAATCAACATGGGCCAGCATCCCTGTGGAACGCTTTCGCCACCTTGTAGAGTCCATGCCCCCATAAATTGAGACTGGGTATATTAGAAACGTGTTCTAATGTTTTGTCAATTCAGTGTACAACTCTTAAACCTCTGCCTGTTTGGGTACCCCAGTCTCAAAATGCTATGGTGCTGTTGCAATAATGACAGTGGGCTCCATATTAATCCCATATCGTCTAACAATATAAATCTGGTTTAAGGATCTAGCAATGTAGAGGACAGACATTGATAATGAAGCTGTAGATGTAGAGGCAAAACTAGAGCCAGCAGATCAACAACACTAACATCCACCACAATAAAATGCCGTCATTGTATCAAATAAGTCTCTCTTTTACAGTAAGTTTCTCCAAAAAACACTCGTGTTAAGACGAGAAGAATCTTATAAAATAACCTTACAGCATTAACATAGTATCACATTGATCTCCATAATCCATTGTTTGTAATGCCTGGCGAGGCTGCCACTCAACAGCCTTCAGACTATCTACCGGGATTCCTCCACTAACAAAACGCACCAGATAAAATCTCTTCAAATATTCCAGACATGCAGCAGAGACAAAGGCGAGAAAGGGTGGGGGTAACCAGTGAGACCATCTCAGACAGCACAGGGTCAAATAGGGATGTCTTTGTCACATTTTTGATCCGTGAAATGGGTGGCTTCAGTAGTCTCTGCCAATCCCTGGCCCCGGCCAGACAAAGTCACATGTGTACCTGTGCTTTTCATGTGGGCCGGCCTCAGACACTGAGGGAATAATTGCCTGGGCAGTGACAGATAATGGCTATATCCCTGCCCATCACCCTCTACAATCACATTCCTGGAGGATTGGCTTTCTCCCTTTTAAGGTAGCTGCTACATTGAACAGCTTTGATTAAAGCTCTGGCCTGCGATGGTTTTGGAATGTAAGGTCAAAGCAAAGGCCTCATGCCAACCAACGCTAACCAGCGCTATGCTGAACAGTCTCAATAGTGTGGCCCCTTGTTTCTCCCCAATAGTCCCCATCATGGAGTTGATGCAGAGTGATACATGATACTGTACATGTACAATTACTGTGTGAGTATTAAGGGATGGTGTTCCATATAAGTGGTTAAGTTTGATATACATACAGCCAAAGCCATACTAAAGGTAATATAATTCAGTTCATTGACTCCAGCATCTTCCAAGCCTTATCTTCAAAGGTCTGGGCCGATCCCAACTCAAGGACATAAAGTCATTCCAGGGTCTAGGACAGAAGGTATATAATGGAGACCACTGGCTTGACCCACTTGGTAAGTAAGTGTACTGCATTCTAAACTGGTTGACACTGAGTTACTGCCCTGGCCCCCCTGGCCCCACAGTACCCCCCTCCCCTGGTCGTCAGCAGGGCCCATTTCCCTCCACCACCAGCAGCAGCAACACCCACTGGGGTCAGTCCTGAGAGCCCTCTCAGAGAAAGAACAAGCAGAATCAGGCTGCCAGAAAGATAAGGCAAGGTCCCAGCCGTCCGGCGGTCACCATTATCAGTTTACTCTGGGAGAGATAACGCAGCTTTCAGGACGCTTTCTCTCTTCTCTGTGTTTCTACTGTTTACTGGGACCGGGATCAAAGCCTGACGCATGAGCAGCCTGCAATCCTCTGCTGTTCAGTCTTTGACAAATTAACCAGCACTCATCTGGACTGAGGCCTGCCCTCCCATTGCCGGCCCCTGCCATTCTCTCCTTTCCCATGGCTTTGTACACGAGCAGTCCGGCTCCCTGACGGAGCCTCGAGGTGTTTTACACAGCAATTACTCTTGCCTAATGACAGCCCACACTACACTAGGTTGTAAACTACAGGAGGGTCGTAAAGTCGCTGCCACCAGCAGAGGCGCAAGCTTTGTGGCATTGGCCTGCAGCTATGTGGACAGCCCACCCACAAACTCTACCTCACTCTCTGGGTCTCGCACAAAACACCTCTGGTCGGGGCAAGTGCACCAGCTTCCAACTCAGTCACCTCTCAGATGTCATACTAGTAAAGAATGCTCATTAAGTCAATAAACGGTATAGAGAAGGGACTCTTCCGGAACATCTGACTGTGCTGGCCACAGTGCTTGTTTTCATGCGTGAGTATGAGTGCATGTACGTGTGTGTGTATACCACGACCCTTTGGGAGTAAATATTAGTTCTGCTGAGTCAAACAGAACCTCACAGGTTAGTGAGGTCACAAAAACAGGTTACAGAGAACGCCATTTTGAGGCCGCAACTAGTCTTTACATTTCTACAACATAACAATGAGACACTGATACTTGTTTCAGAATAGCCTCTCTTAGTGGCCTTGTCAACTCTTTACACCTACATTTAAACGTAGTCTCGAAGATTGTCTCACCAAGCAAACATTTTTCAGGCCAATTGTTCCTAGGACAATAACCGAGACCTCCTATTTACCAAGTACTTCCTGTTTACCATGTACTTCCTGTTTACCATGTACTTCCTGTTTACCATGTACTTCCTACAGAGAGACAGTCAGCTCCCACTGTAAACAATGTTTGTTTTCAAGGCCAGAGATATTAAATATGCTTTATTCCGTTTCGATGGGACCATGGCAGATGACACATCAGTGTCCCTAGGCACTCTACCTGGTCAGCACTGACGGTGGCCTGAGTATGTCCCAAGGAGAGACTCAGGAATAAACCAAAATACTGAGCTCGCTCTGGTCTCAGATACTATGGGACAGTGAAAGTTTTTGACAATAAATGCACAGACTAGAATGCTTCCAGAAGCACTGAAGCTAGATATATAACCCCCACAAAAAAATGGTTAGATCTATCTCAGAGGAAATACAGACCTATACAATTGAAGAGACAACGGTTGTCATTATTTTCCAAAGGCAGCTAAGATTGAACTTCCAATTTGATTTATTAGTAGTTTAACCACCAACTTCACAATATTAGATTTTCCTTGTTGAAGCTCTGAAAGCACTATCGACGGAGAGAGGGAAAACTCAGCTGTATGAACACATAATCAGCCACTTATTACCACTTTCTAGTCATCACACTTGTTGTTTTGGCTTTGAAATATGTTGCTTTGGAAGGCAATGACTTGATTCAGAACAATGCTGCAATTCCACAGCTGCAAGACATTTTGTCGCACAAAGGTCTTGTATTTAAAAAGCAGTCTCTTGGTCTAAATAATGACTTCCACAAATCAATCCAACTCTTTCGTTTGAGAAAAAGAAGAACTATCTGGATTTTTTCCTTCTCTACGGATATCTTCATGGCAGTCCAGAGAGAGTCTGTTAAACAACACCCCCGTCATCTGGGAAAGGAGCCTGTATGTATGTCTGTATACGTGTATATGTGTGTGATGTGTATGTGTGTGTTTGTGTCTGTGTGTGTCTGTTTGAGGTTTATTCTGCTTTAGTACAGATACAGTGATTCTCAAGTGTGTCTGGGAGTCACATCTCTTGACAGTATTTAGATAACACAGGGAGTTACAGGGGAGGATTAAAGGCATTGGATGAATGGTGATTTCCAGTTATCGTTGAGACACAGAGCCGCAGTAAACACTGCACTGCTGGGTGGCCCTGCCGGAACCTAAACACACAGAGAGGGGCCATGCACTGTTACAAAACCTGAGAGTAGGGTTTCTTAACATGGCTCCAAGATCTTCTGTACCTCCTACATTACACACAGAGAGGAGCCATGCACTGTTACAAAACCTGAGAGTAGGGTTTCTTAATTAACATGGCTCCAAGATCTTCTGTACCTCCTACATTACACACAGAGAGGAGCCATGCACTGTTACAAAACCTGAGAGTAGGGTTTCTTAATTAACATGGCTCCAAGATCTTCTGTACCTCCTACATTACACACAGAGAGGAGCCATGCACTGTTACAAAACCTGAGAGTAGGGTTTCTTAACATGGCTCCAAGATCTTCTGTACCTCCTACATTACACACAGAGAGGAGCCATGCACTGTTACAAAACCTGAGAGTAGGGTTTCTTAATTAACATGGCTCCAAGATCTTCTGTACCTCCTACATTACACACAGAGAGGAGCCATGCACTGTTACAAAACCTGAGAGTAGGGTTTCTTAACATGGCTCCAAGATCTTCTGTACCTCCTACATTACACACAGAGAGGAGCCATGCACTGTTACAAAACCTGAGAGTAGGGTTTCTTAATTAACATGGATCCAAGATCTTCTGTACCTCCTACATTACAGACCGATTCATCACAAATATATTACTCCGTTTCTGTTTCTATTTCAGAGAAATGAAAGAATGCGCGATGGGAATGACCTCCACTGAAAAAGGTGTCGTACTTTGGTAATGCAATTAGGATTCCATGTCATGGTTGGTCACCCAAAGTGACTTTAAGATTAGAGTGGTGTTTTGGAAAAACAACTGCTTAAATAGCCTGACTTGTTTTTGACATTGTGTATTCATAAGATGGAGCTACCATGCAGACTACAGGAAGTCAACATATCAGCGTCTGTGCGCATGTGACCCATTATTGTAGTACATTTCCAAGAGTGAAGTCTTGGGGTGAGAAGCAATATTCAGTATTATGATTTGTTGTAGTCCCTTCGTCACATGTTTCCAATATTCTCAATGCAAAACATTTGCAGAATCCAATAAATAGTTGCAGGATGTTTCATATACAGAAGTGAGTTGCCACAGCCTCTCTCTCGCTCTGCTGGACTAAACAGATTGGAAACAGCAGCTGAAACAGTAACCTATGTCTTATAGGCAGCAGTAACAGCATTTTATATTCAAGTGTTGACTGTTGACAGACATTTTGAAGAGAAAAAAGTAGTCTTGAAGAAAAAGAGAGAAGTCTCTCAGCGGTCGAAGCACATTTGCTGGATTCACCAAGTTTTGGCATTCAGGCCAACTGTCTCTAGTCTAGGCTATAAATCACAGTGTGGAGTGTCCAGAAAACACACAATGTGGAGATGCAAAGACCAGGAAGGTAGCTAAAGATCGGGAGAGACCATGCAGGAAACAAGAGAGTGTTGATACTGAGTTACTGACTCACCCACACCTTATCACAATCCATCTTTCCCCTTGGCCACCCTAGTCTGGAATCCCAGACAGAGTCATCATACAGCACGGTCAGTTAGTTGTTAATGGTTTACCGACAAACCTGACTCACAGTTTCTTCACTTTAATTAATTTCCTAAACAAGGGGTTGCATGCTATTTTGCTCTTTGTTTATGTGTTAGTCTTAACAAATAGTTTCCACCCATTAATTGACATATGCCCAAACTCCTGGTCCTTCTCAGTGACTCCACTGTGACTCACAGAGAACACAGTAGAACAGTGATGATGACTGGACCTGCACTACTTTGGGTGGCTGGAGCCTAAATGAATCCCAGTGGTGGGAACCATCATGAGTGAGAACCAGGGGACCAGTATGCAGTGGTGTAAAGTACTTAAGAAAAGTTATTTAAAGTACTACTTAAGTCGTTTTTGGGGGTATCTGTACTTTACTATTGCTATTTGCCAACTTTTACTTTTACTCCACTACATTCCTAAAGTAAATATGAACTTTTTACTCCCATACTTTTTCCCTGACACCAAAAAGTATTTGTTACATTTAGAATGCTCAAGCAGGACAGGAATATGGTCCAATTCACGCACCAATCAATATAACGTGTCAACCCTACTGCCTCTGATCTGGTGGAATTACTACACACAAATACTGCACTTGTAAACGCTGAGTGTTGGAGAGTGTCCCAGTCTGTCCATAAACTAAAGAAACAAGAAAATTGAGTACTTTTTCCACCACTGTACTTAAGTACATTTTAAACCAGATCATTTTACTCAAATAGGATTTCACTGGATGACTTGTACTTGAGTCATTTTCTATTAAGGTATCTTTACTTTTACTCAAGTATGACAATTGAGTACTTTTTCCAGCACTGGCAGTATGGATGATCCAGCAGGGTGGAGCACACAACACCCCAGAGCTCTCACTGTGACAAGTCGGGGCCACAGCATGCCACATAGGCCCTAGTCATGGGGAGGTGGAGCATTGTTAAGGATGGTTCAGTGATAACTGAGAGCCATGATACATCCTCAACACAGTGACACCAGCTACAGAGATTTAAGAAAACCACACCCAAGGTCCCTTTGAGGACAGCGAGAGAGAGAGAGAGAGAGAGAGAGAGAGGGAGGATGGAAAAATAGCACTGGCAATTTGCTTGATACACACTGAAAACCACCAGCCTACCTTAACCACTGTAAAATCTACAATTTGCTGTTGTCCCATGTTTCCAACTGAACAAAGCCATACCAAATGTGACCAAAACCAAAGAGAGAAATATTAAGATTCTCACAAATGTTTTCTGTGTTTCTAGGAAAAATAACACCATTTCAAAAGGCTTTAGGGTTTAGAGAATGTGTAACCTTTTACTTCCCCACAGACCACTCAAATCTCAACCAAACCTCCATATCCCAGATTAGATCAAAGATCTGAACAGAGTAGCCCAGTTCCTGACAGTCAGGCAGTCTGTAACGCTCCTCTTTGTATCGGATGCCCAACACACAGGGAACATTTCACAGTCTTTACCATTCTCTTGTTCCCAATCTAATTGGCTTTGGTGGGGATTAGATTTATTGTAAACTTTTATCTTCGAAACTCTCCATAGTTTCCACAGTACTTCAGTTGTTTTGATGACATACGCGAACGTAAATACAAGTGGCAGAGCCAAATCCTGTTGTAGAGAGAAACTGTCGCCAAGGATGCAACCACAGACAAAATAGTCCTCTCCTCATGTAAAAACAACAACTCCAAACAACCAAACACACTGTGAGGAAGTTCACTTGATGAAATGTTATTTTAACTGAGAGAGATGTGGTGTGTTTGTTCCATCAAACCGTGCAGTGTTGTGTGACAAAGTGGCAGCCAAAGACAACACTTACACAATCTTAATGGAGACACCATAAAAGAAGCTACTGAGCCTTGGACCTTAAACATTGTCAAGGAACATTACCATCGGGCCCACAGAAAAATGGGAGTCTACCAGTTGAATGAAATGCACGTCTCTTTTCAGAGCCCATGGCCAAACACAGTCCAAAACCAAGCTAGTCTCTGTCTGACTGCTCTTCTGTGGAGGAGCAAATTCCTTGATTCTTATCAGAGAGGTAATTGAGGAGAATTATAGTGTCAGAGCCTCCTGGGCAGTAAGGGTCTGTCCACACCACCGCCACCCCCCTCCACCACCACCACCCTTCACAGGCTCCCATGATTTTACAGCTAATTCAATTCAGGCTTTTCCCTCTCCTCTCTAACCCTCTGACCACTCCTCCTACGAGACCTTTTTGATCATAGTATAAGCATTAAGAATTAGGGAGGCTAAACCACAGCAAGCTTGGCATGCAAGCCAATTTGCATCCTCCGCAGCCTTGTTAGGCTCACTAACGCAGGTATAACTGGTGACCGGCTTCGTCTTTTTCTTTGTTCTTTTGGTGCCAAACAATTTCACAACTAAAAACAATTATTGGGAAGGTTTTTAGATTTACACTGAATCAAATGAGGTGATAACAGACATCTCTCATTATTTCTAATCAGAACTGACAGTGGAGGCTGGGAGCGTTTGAAGTCCTCCGCATCCTGCTGTTATCTGAAACTAGCCGCCTGCAGACCTCTCGCCATGGGGCATCTGTGTTGGCGGCACTCAGCTTACCCCACTGTTTTTTAGGCCTTTCACAGAGATTAACGCAGTTGAGAAAGGTAAGTCATGGAAAGTGCTCACCACTGTAAATACAGTTGGTGCCAGAAAATATAGCCTAACCACACAGTTTTTTCCCCCATGTGTTATTATTGCAATAGTCAAAAAATATAAGAGCACATAAATGTTTTATTTTTCCTATTAAAAAAGTGACTAATCGCAGTACAAGTGCACACTTATTCAATGTGCATCTAGCCTACATGCAAAATAAACATTTATATCATTCCCATTCTATTTGTCAGGTGAATGTTGCCAACTCCAACAGTGGTGGACATACAAGTACACACATGGCTCCGAGGGAAAGTTCTGTTGTGAAGAAGGTTTTTACGTGACTCTACTCTGTGGATGGACCAAAGGTTGACCAATAGCGCCCCCTGGAGATTGTGCTACAACTGTCCGAGGTTGAGTCTCACCATACCGTCACATTCTTGTTGTTTGTAAATCTGTATACCCGACTGTTGCTGCCTACTCCTTTCACCTGTCCTTTGGTTCTTACAAATAAAAAATGCTTTGATCCAGCAACAGTAGCTTTTGAAAGTAGGCCCTAGTAGTGATGCTGATTTGTAGGCTGATATAAGTAATGTGATATTCTTCAACGCTCACATGATAAAAAGGCATCTGTAACCAGGTTTCCATTCAACCTTTTTATGCGGATAAAAAAAATGTCATGACATTTTTTCCTTATGGGGAAAAAAAAGTTTTCGCTAAACTTTCCAAATGTCGACAAAACGCTAGACAATGTGGGATCTTTTTGTTTTGGGTAAAATTAATTTATCGAGAAATCGCCGTGGATACGCTTTTAACGGGAAATAATAATCATTATATCTTAGTCAATTTGGAGTCACGCGATGACATTGTGTGTGGTCCTCCCACTACGCCTCGGGAAACCATGCAGTTTATTAGACTGCATATTAAATCAATTATGAACTTCACAGGGTGGTGAAAGTGCACGGTGATCTTGATGCTCCTTTCCAATAAATAGCAATGGTCTTTTTCTGGTGACGTGATGATCGATGTTTGACTCCCGTTTGAAAAATAAACATTATCGCTCTTATCCATAATAATCTCATCATGTAGACTAGTTTACCCACACAGCCTACCCGCAGCCTACTCCAGCCACTGGCTGGAGCGCTTGTGTCTAAGTATTCACATTTGCTTTTTAACGCAACAGTTTGTGACAAAACTAACGGTTGAAAATGCGATGGAAACACACTCAACTTCATATTTGTATTCTGTACATGAAAATGTAAGCGGAAAAGTGCATTTTATGTGCACTACGTCATCACGCACTGATCTTTATCTGTAACAGGTCAGCTTGGTGGGAAAATGTGCATATCTCTTTATGCTTATTTTTTTAGAATATTCGCATGAAAATCTGTGACCAATTGGATGGAAACCTAGCTTCTTACAGTAACAATATGACAAATGAAGTGCTAAATGTTTCAAATCGAATTCCTTGTCAGTAGAGCTGCATTAAATATCTTACCTTTTGTTTAGCTTCAGTAACACCATAATCACGACAATGGCTGAGACCCACAGCTAATCTGTGCCGCTTTCCTCCTGGTCAGATTCTTAATATCCCTCTATGATACTTCCTGTCTGCCTGTATAGAGAACACCAATTAAGACCAAGGCCACAGAATGAAAACTATGCTTTCTTTCTCCACGAGGTTCATTTCCAATATGACATGATTGCTTAGAGAAAGCGTGTTTACAGTAAGACTGTTGTCATGGTCTGCTCTCACCTCATTAACCTGGATTAACATGCTGCATTGACAACAGATGTGATGATACAACATTGCAAAGGATGTGGGACTAGTTTGAAACACATTATTTTGCAAATCAATGACTGATAACGTATCACGCATAAACTGAGAGGAATCACTTGTACAGTACCGTAGCAACAGACTAGGAATCATTTCATGATTTGAAGTATTTTATCTTGTATTTTAAAGTGTGCCCTTGCAGTGGAATAAACTCCCAGTGGTCTCAAAGGGCTTTGCAATGGAACGTTGTCTGCACTCCTATCTCTTCCTGGAGGAAGCAGAGCAGCGATAGGGAGAAGCAGATGCTGTGTGATTCAAAGCCTTCCAAGGAGCAGTTCCAGGGTCAGGACATCTCTACAGATCGGCCAGGGCTCCAAGGGGAGACAACGCTAAGGTCTTTGACAACTCACCATATATGCAGATTCCCTCTAGAAGTGAGCACTACAATTTCATGCTTCTCTGTAATATAAACATGCCCTAATAAGGATGACAGAGCCTGTTAATATCTGGGCTCGTAGCAACAAACCCATCCAACAGCAAACGACAATATAATCAACAGTATAGTATACAGTACAATAGATTCATTAATTGTGCAATACATTTCTGTATGACGGATAATTGCACCATGAGTTCTGCTGTATGTTAAGCCTTTAGGCATCAATAGGTTGCCTTGCCAATGTTGCAGAACATAGCTTTATTTCCCTACTGCAGCAGCTGTACCAGGTTACCCCGACCTCTTCTCTCCTCCCTTGTTCGTGACAACATTCCTACAAACACTCAGCCTCACACCTACAGAGGCCTGTCCACCATGTCAAGCAGCACTCGGCCATCTTCTCACCCTTTACCAATCAGATCACTGTCTCAGCCGTGCGCTTACAAGCACCATCTCTGTGTGTGTGTGTGTCTGTGTGTCTGTGTGTGTGTGTCTGTGTGCATCTACCGGAAGACCAGACTCATCAGAGCATGTGGGAGCCAGTGGAGAGGAGAGGGCCACAGTGTGGTGCGCTGGGGGAGAGAAAACCCTCCCCTGACAGGAGTGAGGAGCTGGCTCGGTCTGCTCCTAATGGACACCCGGTCTAAGGGCTAACGTCTCAGAGTAGACACCGCTCCACTTAAGAAGCCCAGGCTGATGTGTGGGAGAGGCATACTTACCCTTAAGTGCACCAAAGAGCTGCCTCTAAGACAGAAAGCCTGGGGAGGAGAGGTGTGGATGAAATGAAATGTCTGTAGTACTACAGTCGGTCTGTGGTTGGTACAGTGTGTTCTTGTAAAAGCTTTTGTTTTTCCATTTTAAATGAATTGACTCCCAGCTCTGGTGTTCTGATTTCAGGGGGATCTCAAATTGTTCTCTGTTGAAGGGCTTTAAAGAGACAGGGTGCCATGCCCTATATGCAACTCAAAAAGAGTGAGTAGCGTTGGCTCCTACAGTCTTTGTCTCTCAACTAGGCACTGTAGCCTGTGTATGAATAAATTAAGCTATGGTAAATCACACCACAACTTTTCAACAACAAAAGTCCAAGGTACACTTTGAAAAGTTGATCCAAAAGTAACTAAACTCAAACATCTACAATTTGAGTTGACCAGGTGATAAATCTGTGGCCACATTGTAATTATGGCCCAAACGTCTTATAACAGGATCCCCCGCAAAGAACAGCAAAAGCACCACCAAAACACTAAAACACAGACGCTTATTCCGGATGAAAACAGATCCCTTTATTACGGATGGTAGGACAATATTGTCCTGTCGGGTATCCTGTCGTTCTCTTTGAAAGAGAATTAGCAGCAGCCAACGTCTGTGAGGTAATCCTATTACACAGGAGACAGGGGGCTCACTGCACTCAATCAGAGGGTCAGTCCTCTCCTCTGAAGACGCCGCCTCTGTGGGGACAAAGGGCTGAGGAACGGCGCTAAGAGGCCTGGGAGAAGGCATTGCTGAGGTGACCTGAATGGCTGATTCTCTAGGCTCCCTCCAATCTCTCCTTTCACAGCAGCAGAAGGCATTTGGTCCTGACAGAACCCAGGCCTGCACCTTGACAGAGCTGAGAGCCAAGCCTTAGGAATGTGCTTCCAACAAGTCTGTGAGTGCTGGCACTACTGCCAGGGCTGAGGCTGAGCTGAGTATTTGAATGGCAGTGGTCCACCATGAGGTAGACAGAGCCAACACAGACATCCTCGGACCCGGCCTCCAAATCTACAGGGAAGCCAACAAGACTATTCCTGCTCTGATCTCTAACAGGGGCAAATGGCCACACTCTCAAAAATATATGTTATAAAAGGGGGGGGGGGAGTGAGGTCACTACCAGGACATAACTGTCCATGTTGAAATATAACATTCATGATTCTGGATTCAGTTTTATTTTCACAAAGCATACATCACAGTCCATTTATGAAAATGTTTAAAAGGGACTGGCAAAAGGTGTGTGGGGTCTGGTGGTGTTTGCGTAAGGGGTATAACTCAGTTCTCCCAAGCAAATAAAAAAAACACAACTCAGCTCATACCAACTTTTTACAACTCTCGGACCAGAGGTCTGCGTTCCTGGGGTCATGAAGCTCCACCACTGGAGGATGGAGAAAGGCTCTTACTCAATCAGCCATGTGTGAGCACAGCAAACGTTTCAAAAGCAACTGCCTTTCAAAGGCAACGAATCCCTTTGAAAACATCCTATGTGACATCAATATGCGTCAGAAACAGTTATTCTACTGTCAAAATTGACTACAAAGTGTAAATAGGATAATTCTGGTCATAAAGTCTGTCTCGTCTGAAACGGAGTTTGGAACATATGTGCGTCACAACGCGTAAAAGAAAGACGGGTTTTGATTTGGCGAATATCCATTTGCCCACTAACATGGGGTGAACAGCTGCGGTGATTGCTCTCTATCCAATAGCATAGACAGTGAGACAGACCTGCCCAGCAGCCAGACTTTGTTTACATAAGACGACCCGTAGCATCTTTTCTTTTCTTGAGAAATACCGCACCACAGAGGTTGGTGGGACCTTAATTGTGGAGGACGAACGTGTGGTAATGGATGGAGCGGAATGATATCAAACATGGTTTCCATGTGTTCGATGCCATTCCATTCGCTCAGTGTCAGCCATTGTTATGAGCCGTCCTTCCCTTAACTGCCTCCGCTGTACTGCACCAAACACCTTAGTTGGAGGTAAAATTGCGCAACTAAAACATCCTTGGCAAAAAACGTCAAAATGGTATTACAGATTTCGAGATTCATTCTGGGGATTGTGAGAAAGTGAAATAGGCTTCTGCGTCTTCAGTGTCTCATGGGGGACTAACATAATTAACCAAATGGGGAATCAGTCAGGAAAAACAACTCCAAGACTGAAATTTCATTTTTTCTAATGAGCAACAAAAAAACTCTTTAAACAGCAAACAGTCAAAAGAGCTCCATGTTAGAGGTCATTTTCTTCAGAGTGTGACATAGGTGGAGGGTAGATATGTTGAGATTTATGGCAAGAGATTTATTTTTTACAGTTTCCAGTCCTCAGACCAAACGGAAGGACGAACCTCTCTGAAAGGAACATATTTAAAATCTTCTGTTGACTCACTGCCTGCCTTCATTCGGCATAGTGAAAGCTGACATGCGTGACCACACCTGGAGGAGATTGGCAGCCTGTGCTGCCTGCTGAGATGACTAAAGAGCATTTACAGTACAGTGTGTGTTTATCTGGAGCACTGGCAGCGAGTGCGTCCTCATGACAAGGTGATGACAGCCCTCGCCACATGGAGAGATGTAATCTCCACTGAACAGGACAGACGCGCAGTCTGATTTAATACAAGGTGCAAACTAAGTGGACCGAACATGGAAACGGGCTACAAATTGCCACAATATCCCCTGACTCACCAATATAGAAGTATATAAAAACAGACTGTTTTGAAGCAGAAAGTAAAGAGAGATGTCTAAACACCAAATACAAATTCAAACGAAAATAGCACTAAAGTAAGGATTAGATCAGACCAGTAGAGGCTGCTGAGGGGAGGACGGCTCATAATAATGGCTGGAACGGCACAAATGGAAATGGCATCAAACACATGTAAACCTTGCGTTTGAGTTTTCACCATTGCACTAATTCCACTCCAGCCTTTACCACGAGCCATCCTCTGCAATTAAGGTGCCACCAACCTCCTGTGGATTAGACAGTAAACTACAGTATGTACAGTGGGGCAAAAAAGTACTTAGTCAGCCACCAATTGTGCAAGTTCTCCCACTTAAAAAGATGAGAGAGGCCTGTAATTTTCATCATAGGTACACTTCAACCATCAGTAACACACTACGCCGCCAGGGACTCAAATCCTGCAGTGCCAGACCTGTCCCCCTGCTTAAGCCAGTACATGTCCAGGCCCGTCTGTAGATTGCTAGAGAGCATTTGGATGATCCAGAAGAAGATTGGGAGAATGTCATATGGTCAGATGAAACCAAAATAGAACCTTTTGGTAAAAACTCAACTCGTCATGTTTGGAGGACAAAGAATGCTGAGTTGCATCCAAAGAACACCATACCTACTGTGAAGCATGGGGGTAGAAACATCATGCTTTGGGGCTGTTTTCCTGCAAAGGGACCAGGACGACTGATCCGTGTAAAGTAAAGAATGAATGGGGCCATCTATCGTGAGATTGAGTGAAAACCTCCTTCCATCAGCAAGGGCATTGAAGATGAAACGTGGCTGGGTCTTTCAGCATGACAATGATCCCAAACACACCACCCGGGCAACGAAGGAGTGGCTTCGTAAGAAGCATTTCAAGGTCCTGGAGTGGCCTAGCCAGTCTCCAGATCTCAACCCCATAGAAAATCTTTGGAGGGAGTTGAAAGTCCGTGTTGCCCAGCAACAGCCCCAAAACATCACTGCTCTAGGGGAGATCAGCATGGAGGAATGGGCCAAAATACCAGTAACAGTGTGTGAAAACCTTGTGAAGACTTACAGAAAACGTTTGACCTCTGTCATTGCCAACAAAGGGTATATAACAAAGTATTGAGATGAACTTTTGTTATTGACCAAATACTTATTTTCCACCATAATTTGCAAATAAATAAATTAAAAATCCTACAGTGTGATTTTCAGGATTTTTTTGTCTCATTTTGTCTGTCATAGTGGAAGTGTACTACCTATGATGGAAATTACAGGCCTCTCTCATCTTTTTAAGTGGGAGAACTTGCACAATTGGTGGCTGACTAAATACTTTTTGCCCCACTGTAACCTGACAATGTTATAACTGCATGCATCATTGCATGGAACATTGGCCAACACACCTTATCTTCAAATGTAACATTCCAATCACCTCTTTACACAGGACTGTATAATGTTGGCCACATTGACTCATAAGATGACCCAGGTAAAAGCACATCTTCTAATAGTGCGATGACGTGGAGGCCTGACATAAGACAGTAAAGCAGTGAGTGTGGTGCTGTCCGTCACCCAGGCCCCGACTGAGCACCAGCAGTGAGTCAGTGACATGATGGGAGTGATTGATGATGAGAGAGCCAGGCAGCTCCCCGCCTTAGTCTGGTCCAGACTGCTCATCAATACTACTGACTACTCTGATTATCACTAAACACTCTTAGGTGCAGTGATTAGAAAACACACTACAGTTAATCAATCCAGAGGTTAATGCTTCTCTGAATAATTGATGAGGGACAATTTACAAACAGTCAATGTAGTTAGAGGCTTTACAGACAGAGAACCCTGTCAAGATGGTTAAAGTGCTAATCTACAGTGGGGCAAAAAAAAGGATTTAGTCAGCCACCAATTGTGCAAGTTCTCCCACTTAAAAAGATGAGAGAGGCCTGTAATTGTCATCATAGGTACACTTCAACTATGACAGACAAAATGAGAAACAAAAATCCAGAAAATCACATTGTAGGATTTTTAATGAAATTATTAGCAAATTATGGTGGAAAATAAGTATTTGGTCACCTACAAACAAGCAAGATTTCTGGCTCTCACAGACCTGTAACTTCTTCTTTAAGAGGATCCTCTGTCCTCCACTCGTTACCTGTATTAATGACACCTGTTTGAACTTGTTATCAGTATAAAAGACACCTGTCCACAACCTCAAACAGTCACACTCCAAACTCCATTATGGCTAAGACCAAAGAGCTGTCAAAGGACACCAGAAACAAAATTGTAGACCTGCACCAGGCTGGGAAGACTGAATCTGCAATAGGTAAGCAGCTTGGTTTGAAGAAATCAATTGTGGGAGCAATTATTAGGAAATGGAAGACATACAAGACCACTGATAATCTACCTCGATCTGGGGCTCCACGCAAGATCTCACCCTGTGGGGTCAAAGTGATCACAAGAACGGTGAGCAAAAATCCCAGAACCACACGGGGGGACCTAGTGAATGACCTGCAGAGAGCTGGGACCAAAGTAACAAAGCCTACCATGAGTAACACACTACGCCGCCAGGGACTCAAATCCTGCAGTGCCAGACGTGTCCCCCTGCTTAAGCCAGTACATGCCCAGGCTCGTCTGAAGTTTGCTAGAGAGCATTTGGATGATCCAGAAGAAGATTGGGAGAATGTCATATGGTCAGGTGAAACCAAAATATAACTTTTTGGTAAAAACTCAACTCGTCGTGTTTGTAGGACAAAGAATGCTGAGTTGCATCCAAAGAACACCATAACTACTGTGAAGCATGGGGGTGGAAACATCATGCTTTGGAGCTGTTTTCCTGCAAAGGGACCAGGACGACTGATCCGTGTAAAGGAAAGAATGAATGGGGTCATGTATCGTGAGATTTTTTTAGTGAAAACCTCCTTCCATCAGCAAGGGCATTGAAGATGAAACGTGGCTGGGTCTTTCAGCATGACAATGATCCCAAACACACCGCATGGGCAACGAAGGAGTGGCTTCGTAAGAAGCATTTCAAGGTCCTGGAGTGGCCTAGCCAGTCTCCAGATCTCAACCCCATAGAAAATCTTTAGAGGGAGTTGAAAGTCAGTGTTGCCCAGCAACAGCCCCAAAACATCACTGCTCTGGAGGAGATCTGCATGGAGGAATGGGCCAAAATACCAGCAACAGTGTGTGAAAACCTTGTGAAGACCTCTGTCATTGCCAACAAAGGGTATATAACAAAGTATTGAGATAAACTTTTGTTATTGACCAAATACTTATTTTCCACCATAATTTGCAAATAAATTCATAAAAAAATCCTACAATGTGATTTTCTGGATTTTTTTTTTTCATTTTGTCTTTCATAGTTGAAGTGTACCTATGATGAAAATTACAGGCCTCTCTCATCTTTTTAAGTGGGAGAACTTGCACAATTGGTGGCTGACTAAATCCTTTTTTTTGCCCCACTGTATATAGTATACAGTAAGTTACATTGGTTGAAGCTGAAATCGGCACAAGGTGAACCAGTGCCCCTGTTCACCCCAGTGCATTTGTTGTTGTTTTGGTTTTGTTGATAAAAAAAACGGAGGAGCATCCAGCAACAATAAAACAAATACATACTCTGCTGTTCTATCGCGCGTGAAATTGTGTCCGACGGAATAACAGTGTTGGTTGTTTGAAGTAACTTGTTTGTTGTTGTAATATTGGGACCAGTCATGGCAGTTTCACCATGTACAAATTCCAGCTTTAAAACCAGCCACTACATAAAAGTACAGATTTCGAATCATTCTGAGTAGTCCGGTTAGAGCCTTGCTTGTCGGGGCTCTTACAGCTGTTCAGAGGGATTGGAGGGGTCGTTCTAGCTGGCTCCCGGGCTGTCCTGATCCATGGCTGGGCCCACAGACTCACAGGAGAGGAGATGCGAGCGAGAGAGCGAGAGAGAGAGTGGGGAGGGGGGGGGGGCCTGAGGCTCGGCCTCGAGGGCATCGTTACAAATTAAGGCGCTGTGCTGCAGACGGGCAGTCTGCACGCTTAGTCCCTCTAACTTAGTTTTCTCCGTTCACCTCCATCTCGGCGCAGCCCCTTTGATCTGGCCCACCATTAAGGCTAATGGCCCTTGTCTCGCTCAAGCTGTTGGGAGCTCATTAGGGGGCTTTGGAGTGGCAGGGGGATACAGACGTAACCTTAATAAATCATTGATAATGCTTGAGAGGCTGAGAGAAGACTGGAACCATATGGGAAGCAGAGTGAAGAATAAAGTATTGTATGGTAAGATATGTTACGTTTCAGGACACTGCTGGTCCTGGCCCTCCTGAAGAGATGGGTATTAAAGGTCAGGTAGTATGACATTTTACCCACATGGGTTTCAAGTGTAGGTTAAAGGCCTGCTGTCCTCTGATAAGTGGATATCAATATATTCGGGAGATCTGTTGGGAAGGAGAAAGGAACCACTTCTCCATGGTGAAAAAGCAAAGTTGTGACCCCTAATCTGCATCCACAGATTGCCCCACACCCCCCAGGTGTTGGTGAGTCATCGCTGAAGTCAGAGGCTGGCATGTGGGGTGAGCCGTCACAGGACCGCTGACAGGTTGAGCTGCATCCAGGGATGGACCATCATCACAGACCCCCACCACCACCATACAGGTGTCACTGGACTCAGGGAGAAAGAGTAAGGGAAGAGATAGCTACACATCACACAGAGACAGTGAGCCTCTTGGATCAACCACGTTCGGGCAAGGGAGACAATGTATTGCGTCAAGGGGACAATTTGCAACAGCCATTAAAATAAATGTCTCCATCTAAACCTATTAGGCCTGCGCGCCTTAAGTGGCAGCCACGTTAGCCAGTGGCTGGAAGATGGCTCCTGTGCTGATTAACTGACAGACATATTGACCCCTCTGACCCTGCTAAGCCCTGAGGGGGGAAACCACTGTCATGAGCAATCAATTTGACCATCCCACTGCAACAACTGAGCGTGGAGTTCTGCTGAGCTAATGGATCAAAGCAAACACACACACACAGTGTTGGTTAAGTCTTGAGGTTCCTCGGGGGTCTCCACCGAATTAGGTAAATCCGCTTTAGTTTTAGTGCCCCTCACTGCTGGAACAATCTGCAGATCTCATAAAAATTGGATGTTCTGGTGCCACTCAGGCAGTTTGAAGTGTTGATTGAGGACTGAGTAGCTAAGAAATGCAACTGTTGTTTATGATTGTTTTTTTTGCGTATTTTTGTATATTTTAACATGTACTTATGGATGTGTAGTTTTAAAAGTGCATATTGTATCATGTGTTGTGTGCACAGGGCTCACCTGGAAATTAGACCCATGTCTCAGTGTTCACTTCCTGATAAAATAAAGTTTACATTCTTTTACAATACACTATAGGCCAGCGTTTCCCAAACTAGGTTCCCAAAACCTGGGAACATCATGGGTGCACGTTTGTTTCTGCCCAAGCACTACACAGCTGATTTAAATAATCAACTAATCATCAAGTTTTGATTACTTGAATAAGCTGTGTAGAACAACGGCAAAATTGAAAATGGTCACCCCTTGGTGTCCCCAGGACTGTTTGGGAAACGCTGCTGTAGGATATATATATATATATATATATACTGTATATATATACTGAACAAAAATATGAATGCAACATGCAAAAGAGTTGGTCCCATGTTTCATGAGCTGAAATAAAAGCCTCCAGTATTTATGCTACAGTAGTTTATGTGTCGGGGGACTAGGGTCAGTCTGTTATATCTGGAGTACTTCTCCTGTCTTATCCGGTGTCCTGTGTGAATTTAAGTATGCTCTCTCTTTCTTTCTCTCTTTATTTCTCTCTCTTGGAGGACCAGAGCCCTAGGACCATGCCTCAGGACTACCTGGCATGATGACTCCTTGCTGTCCCCAGTCCACCTGGCCGTGCTGCTGTTCCAGTTTCAACTGTTCTGCCTGCGGCTATGGAACCCTGACCTGTTCACCGGATGTGCTACCTGTCCCAGACCTGCTGTTTTCAACTCTCTAGAGACAGCAGGAGCGGTAGAGATACTCTGAATGATCGGCTATGAAAAGCCATCTGACATTTACTCCTGAGGTGTTGACTTGTTGCACCCTCGACAACTACTCTGATTATTATTATTTGACCATGCTGGTCATTTATGAACATTTGAACATCTTGGCCATGTTCTGTTTTAATCTCCACCTGGCACAGCCAGAAGAGGACTGGCCACCCCTCATAGTCTGGTTCCTCTCTAGGTTTCTTCCTAGGTTTTGGCCTCTCTAAGGAGTTTTTCCTAGCCACCGTGCTTCTACACCTGCATTGCTTGCTGTTTGGGGTTTTAGGCTGGGTTTCTGTACAGCACTTTGATATATCAGCTGATGTAAGAAGGGCTATATAAATAATTTTGATTTGATTTGATTTGAAATAAAAGATCCCAGAAATGTTCCATATGCACAAAAATGTCATTTCTCTCAAATGTTGTGCACAAGTTTGTTTAGATCCCTGTTAGTGAGCATTTCTCCTTTGCCAAGACCTCCACATGACAGGTGTGGCATATCAAGAAGCTGATTAAACAGCATGATCATTACACAGGTGCACATTGTGCTGGGGACAATAAAAGGCCACTCTAAAATGTGCCGTTTTGTCACATAACACAATGATACAGACGTCTCAAGTTTTGAGTGAGCGTGCAACTGACATGTTGACTGGGGCTATGCCCTCCCAGACCCACCCATGGCTGTGCCCCTTCCCAGTCATGTGAAATCCATAGATTAGGGCCTAATGCATTTATTTCAATTGACTGATTTCCTCATATGAACTGTAACTCATTAAAACCATTGAAATTGTTGCATGTTGCATAAATATTTTTGCTCAATAGAGTAAAACAACTGTTGGCTGTATGGTATGTGTAGGACTATTTCTAATATGGCTACTAGAACCACAACAGTGTGGTGATTGGTGAATAAAAAGTCCAGTGAGAAAAGCTAAGAATTTGGAATGCGGGAACAACCAATAGGCCCTTGTGATTAAAACAGGTTGGTCCAAAGTGCTATCTGAAATGTAGTGACAATGAAAAAGCATGAATAGCAATGCAAATGTGGGTGTCGTCGAATGTGTTATTACCTTAACAACAAAACTTCTGCATTTTTTTTCCAAGGAGCAGCTGTCCTGTCCTGCTTTGCAAAGCCAACCTCTTAAGAAAGGTGTTGCAGACCTCACGAAAATTGAGTAATTCCTCTATAACCAAAGCCGTAGGGCTAACATAATGCCTGGGAAAATACTTAATTCGGTGGTATAGCCAATAGCCACCTTCTGCAAAATCCCAATTCCCGCTGCCTAGTCTATTTCCAAGTAAGTAGGCTAAATTAATGCGCAGGCGTTATTGCATTCGTAATGAAAGTACTCCTAATGTTCTTAGACATTGCATTATTATAGCTTCTCAAATAGCCCTACAACAGAGATCGTTAGACAGGCAGAAGTAAATCAAATACATCTCACACCCATAACTATAGCAGGCCTACTTACGGTTAACCCAGAACTAAAGTCTTGCATAATTGGTCAGATGTATGTTTACACAGCCCCCACACTACGGTAAAATGTCTTAAGGGACAGTTGACAATTAGGAAGATGCCACTTGTATTTTGCACAAGGACCTTGAATCACATTTTTATAGATTCTCCCTCTTCTGATGAACAATTTCCCTTTACTGATGTAGCCTAATGTAATTTCTACATACTGGAAAACAAAAGCACGGTTTTAGATTGCAGTGATTATTATGAATAATGTCTGAATGTCAGACCCTGAGCAGGGTTTTCCAATCCTGTCTAATATCTGGTGTGATTGCATTATATTAATGTATCAACTATGGTGAATCTGATTGTCCTTTAACTGGATATCCCAGAGGACCAGCAGGAGACAGATCATTGGATTAAACTGGGGTGATGGCTGCAACATACACAGAGCCATTATAATCAGTTTAGCTGTGAGAGCCTCACAAGAGCATTGCCTTTGATAGCAAAGATCAGCGTGGTCTATTGTAATAAGGTCATGTCTGATTTGAACATGGTTTGAGGTTTACTCGAAGGCACATGCTATATCTAAGCTGACAAACATCCATACCCTTCAAATACCAAGTTGGTACTACTTCAATTTAGAGTCGACCAGCACATCTCGGAAAACCCTTAATAATCAGTGAACCACAAAGCCTATGCCCAGAGATATGTATGGCTATCCACATTAAAGGATTCATTTAAACAGTGATGAGTATTCATAAGCTTTGATGGCAATAGTGCAAGTCCTCCACTCAGTTAGGAAAGTATTTCCATTGTGAGTGCCTTTGGCACAAATTCTAGGTAAATGGAACATCACACATGCTTTTTTCTTTTTTGTAGATCTTATAATCTTTGCCCAAAGCTGAACAAATCAACGTCTAAACCCAACAGAGCCACATTGGCCCACAGCAAAAATCTGTTTCCCATCCATGTGTGAAGAACAAGTCTGCATCTTTTTAGGTGGTCAACAAAAACCATACTTTTGAAATGATTATACAATACATTGTGTGAGGACATTTGCAAGTTTATGAGCTGGTTTATGGAAAGGATTATTCCCTCTGGAGGCTCACAAATAGCAGGTTATTTTCCGAACTCTTGTGTTGAGATGCCATGGTCTCTGGTTATTCCAAGGCCTGCTCTGAAGACAAGGCTATGCTTGAGAGGGATAAAGTATCAGATGTGGGTTCCTTCAAAACAGTCATTTCTTATGTGGTTGTTTGAGTATGACAATGTCATGTTGCTTTGGCTATGATGAGGGCTGGAATGGGTTGGGACTTTGTAGGAACCCTGCAGCTGAGACATCTAGGATAGAGAAGTACAGTGGAGGGCCCCCAACTGTGAGGTCTGAATGATGGATGTAGCTCATGGCCCTGACAACTGTGAGGTCTGAACGATGGATGTAGCTCATGGCCCTGACAACTGTGAGGTCTGAATGATGGATGTCGCTCATGGCACTGACAATTGTGAGGTCTGAATGATGGATGTAGCTCATGGCCCTGACAACTTTGAGGTCTGAATGATGGATGTAGCTCATGGCCCTGATAACTGTGAGGTCTGAATGATGGATGTAGCTCATGACCCTGATAACTGTGAGGTCTGAATGATGGATGTAGCTCATGACCCTGATAACTGTGAGGTCTGAATGATGGATGTAGCTCATGGCTCTGATAACTGTGAGGTCTGAATGATGGATGTAGCTCATGGCCCTGACAACTGTGAGGTCTGAATGATGGATGTAGCTCATGGCCCTGACAACTGTGAGGTCTGAATGATGGATGTAGCTCATGGCTCTGATTTCTGTGAGGTCTGAATGATGCATGTAGCTCATGACCCTGATAACTGTGAGGTCTGAATGATGGATGTAGCTCATGGCTCTGATTTCTGTGAGGTCTGAATGATGGATGTAGCTCATGACCCTGATAACTGTGAGGTCTGAATGATGGATGTAGCTCATGACCCTGATAACTGTGAGGTCTGAATGATGTATGTAGCTCATGACCCTGACAACTGTGAGGTCTGAATGATGGATGTAGCTCATGGCCCTGATAACTGTGAGGTCTGAATGATGGATGTAGCTCATGACCCTGACAACTGTGAGGTCTGAATGATGGATGTAGCTCATGGCTCTGATTTCTGTGAGGTCTGAATGATGGATGTAGCTCATGACCCTGATAACTGTGAGGTCTGAATGATGGATGTAGCTCATGGCCCTGATAACTGTGAGGTCTGAATGATGGATGTAGCTCATGGCCCTGATAACTGTGAGGTCTGAATGATGGATGTAGCTCATGACCCTGACAACTGTGAGGTCTGAATGATGGATGTAGCTCATGGCCCTGATAACTGTGAGGTCTGAATGATGGATGTAGCTCATGACCCTGACAACTGTGAGGTCTGAATGATGGATGTAGCTCATGACTCTGATTTCTGTGAGGTCTGAATGATGGATGTAGCTCATGACCCTGATAACTGTGAGGTCTGAATGATGGATGTAGCTCATGACCCTGATAACTGTGAGGTCTGAATGATGTATGTAGCTCATGACCCTGACAACTGTGAGGTCTGAATGATGGATGTAGCTCATGACCCTGACAACTGTGAGGTCTGAATGATGGATGTAGCTCATGGCCCTGATAACTGTGAGGTCTGAATGATGGATGTAGCTCATGGCTCTGATTTCTGTGAGGTCTGAATGATGGATGTAGCTCATGACCCTGATAACTGTGAGGTCTGAATGATGGATGTAGCTCATGACCCTGATAACTGTGAGGTCTGAATGATGTATGTAGCTCATGACCCTGACAACTGTGAGGTCTGAATGATGGATGTAGCTCATGACCCTGACAACTGTGAGGTCTGAATGATGGATGTAGCTCATGGCCCTGATAACTGTGAGGTCTGAATGATGGATGTAGCTCATGGCTCTGATTTCTGTGAGGTCTGAATGATGGATGTAGCTCATGACCCTGACAACTGTGAGGTCTGAATGATGGATGTAGCTCATGGCCCTGATAACTGTGAGGTCTGAATGATGGATGTAGCTCATGGCCCTGATAACTGTGAGGTCTGAATGATGGATGTAGCTCATGACCCTGACAACTGTGAGGTCTGAATGATGGATGTAGCTCATGGCCCTGATAACTGTGAGGTCTGAATGATGGATGTAGCTCATGACCCTGATAACTGTGAGGTCTGAATGATGGATGTAGGTCATGGCCCTGATAACTGTGAGGTCTGAATGATGGATGTAGCTCATGACCCTGATAACTGTGAGGTCTGAATGATGGATGTAGCTCATGGCCCTGATAACTGTGAGGTCTGAATGATGGATGTAGCTCATGGCTCTGATTTCTGTGAGGTCTGAATGATGGATGTAGCTCATGACCCTGACAACTGTGAGGTCTGAATGATGGATGTAGCTCATGGCCCTGATAACTGTGAGGTCTGAATGATGGATGTAGCTCATGGCCCTGATAACTGTGAGGTCTGAATGATGGATGTAGCTCATGGCCCTGATAACTGTGAGGTCTGAATGATGGATGTAGCTCATGACCCTGACAACTGTGAGGACTGAATGATGGATGTAGCTCATGGCCCTGATAACTGTGAGGTCTGAATGATGGATGTAGCTCATGACCATGATAACTGTGAGGTCTGAATGATGGATGTAGCTCATGACCCTGATAACTGTGAGGTCTGAATGATGGATGTAGCTCATGACCCTGATAACTGTGAGGTCTGAATGATGGATGTAGCTCATGACCCTGATAACTGTGAGGTCTGAATGATGGATGTAGCTCATGGCCCTGATAACTGTGAGGTCTGAATGATGGATGTAGCTCATGGCCCTGATAACTGTGAGGTCTGAATGATGTATGTAGCTCATAACCCTGACAACTGTGAGGTCTGAATGATGGATGTAGCTCATGGCCCTGATAACTGTGAGGTCTGAATGATGGATGTAGCTCATGACCCTGACAACTGTGAGGTCTGAATGATGGATGTAGCTCATGGCTCTGATTTCTGTGAGGTCTGAATGATGGATGTAGCTCATGACCCTGATAACTGTGAGGTCTGAATGATGGATGTAGCTCATGACCCTGATAACTGTGAGGTCTGAATGATGTATGTAGCTCATGACCCTGACAACTGTGAGGTCTGAATGATGGATGTAGCTCATGACCCTGACAACTGTGAGGTCTGAATGATGGATGTAGCTCATGGCCCTGATAACTGTGAGGTCTGAATGATGGATGTAGCTCATGGCTCTGATTTCTGTGAGGTCTGAATGATGGATGTAGCTCATGACCCTGACAACTGTGAGGTCTGAATGATGGATGTAGCTCATGGCCCTGATAACTGTGAGGTCTGAATGATGGATGTAGCTCATGGCCCTGATAACTGTGAGGTCTGAATGATGGATGTAGCTCATGACCCTGACAACTGTGAGGTCTGAATGATGGATGTAGCTCATGGCCCTGATAACTGTGAGGTCTGAATGATGGATGTAGCTCATGACCCTGATAACTGTGAGGTCTGAATGATGGATGTAGGTCATGGCCCTGATAACTGTGAGGTCTGAATGATGGATGTAGCTCATGGCCCTGATAACTGTGAGGTCTGAATGATGGATGTAGCTCATGGCTCTGATTTCTGTGAGGTCTGAATGATGGATGTAGCTCATGACCCTGACAACTGTGAGGTCTGAATGATGGATGTAGCTCATGGCCCTGATAACTGTGAGGTCTGAATGATGGATGTAGCTCATGGCCCTGATAACTGTGAGGTCTGAATGATGGATGTAGCTCATGGCCCTGATAACTGTGAGGTCTGAATGATGGATGTAGCTCATGACCCTGACAACTGTGAGGTCTGAATGATGGATGTAGCTCATGGCCCTGATAACTGTGAGGTCTGAATGATGGATGTAGCTCATGACCCTGATAACTGTGAGGTCTGAATGATGGATGTAGCTCATGGCCCTGATAACTGTGAGGTCTGAATGATGGATGTAGCTCATGACCCTGATAACTGTGAGGTCTGAATGATGGATGTAGCTCATGACCCTGACAACTGTGAGGTCTGAATGATGGATGTAGCTCATGGCCCTGATAACTGTGAGGTCTGAATGATGGATGTAGCTCATGACCCTGATAACTGTGAGGTCTGAATGATGGATGTAGCTCATGGCCCTGATAACTGTGAGGTCTGAATGATGGATGTAGCTCATGGCCCTGATAACTGTGAGGTCTGAATGATGGATGTAGCTCATGGCCCTGATAACTGTGAGGTCTGAATGATGGATGTAGCTCATGGCCCTGATAACTGTGAGGTCTGAATGATGGATGTAGCTCATGACCCTGACAACTGTGAGGTCTGAATGATGGATGTAGCTCATGGCCCTGATAACTGTGAGGTCTGAATGATGGATGTAGCTCATGACCCTGATAACTGTGAGGTCTGAATGATGGATGTAGCTCATGGCCCTGATAACTGTGAGGTCTGAATGATGGATGTAGCTCATGACCCTGATAACTGTGAGGTCTGAATGATGGATGTAGCTCATGACCCTGACAACTGTGAGGTCTGAATGATGGATGTAGCTCATGGCCCTGATAACTGTGAGGTCTGAATGATGGATGTAGCTCATGACCCTGATAACTGTGAGGTCTGAATGATGGATGTAGCTCATGGCCCTGATAACTGTGAGGTCTGAATGATGGATGTAGCTCATGGCCCTGATAACTGTGAGGTCTGAATGATGGATGTAGCTCATGACCCTGATAACTGTGAGGTCTGAATGATGGATGTAGCACATGACCCTGACAACTGTGAGGTCTGAATAATGGATGTAGCTCATGGCCCTGATAACTGTGAGGTCTGAATGATGGATGTAGCTCATGACCCTGATAACTGTGCTCTGCTTTATGTGTTTGTTTCATATTAAATGTTATGTGGATCAAAGAATAAATGACAGACCTGTGCTGAAATTGGGGCAGGACTGTGTATCGTCACTACTTACTTGAAGTGGTTTCGTCTAGAGGGTGGTCTTGTCATTGCCAAGCTGTCACCGGGTTCCAGAGGACCTGTGAAGTGCACAGGAAAATTCTAAAGTCTAAACAAAGCGGGTATTCTGCTTTAAAAGCCTTTTGAAGTCTCTTGTCTATAGTGTCCCCTACTGAATTACTACAGGCGGCAGGAAGTAGGACTCAGTCACCACAACAGTGGTTCTGTGATTAGATTAGGCTCTGAAAAGTCATGCAAAAATATGGTACAAATAAATCTGTACCATCTTTTCCCTTTCCTGACAACTTACTAACTTGTCTTTCCTGACCACAAAATTATGCAAGGTTTTGGAATGAGAAGGGCAACATGCAAACCCACTGAGAAGAGACAAGGAACAGGCACAACACTGTTGAACTGGAGACCTTAGTTTCCAGAGGATGGTGAGGAGAGGGAAACAGTAAAGAAGGAGAAGAAGAAAATCCCCAATAGTTCCCAAATTGTTTTCAAAGAAAAAAAAGGCAGAACCCTATTTAGATGTAGTACACCATAAACATGCTGGCTAATCCTGGTCATTTAGACTGTCACTATTGCACAAATTGTGCTTTCAGTCATTCACAAACCAACACTGTAGATTTGACTCCTTTTGTGTTTCAGCCAACCAGCCTTGAAACATGCAGGATTATTAAGAAAAACATTAAGCTCACAGAGTTTCTGATCTGTTATATAAACTATGAGAATTGATGACATAGGCTATGACTACTCTTCCTTTTGTGTGTGCTTGCACTGGCCTCCTTTAGGCGTTTGGAAAAACACCATTACTGACACCTCACCTCTATGTCTGAACATGTCATTCCCAGCAACACCTCCTCATCCCAACACGTTCTCAATTAGCCCAGCAAATCCTCCCACGTATTTCCCAGTGGAGACATACACCTCGCCAGTCAGAGATCCCTCGTAGTGAAGATGTTAATGTGCACACACACTCAGGGTAAATAGAGGCACACGCTGCAGCAGAGACGTGGGGGAGAAGTGTTTCCTTGCCATTAACGAGGGTGTCTGCTTAGTGGCTGTCATGAACATTTCACAATCACTCATGCCCTTAGATTGTGCAGCTTTCAACACTTTCCCAACGGGAAAAACATAAGCATGAAAAACATTTGGTTCAAAACCAGAGGAGGCTGGTGGGAGCAGCTATATATATGTATATATAGCATGATCATTATAATGGCTGGAATGGAATAAATGGAACGAAGTCAAATTCATTCCATTTATTCATATTCAATTCATATTCCATTACAAGCACCTTAACTTGTTTTTTCATGTCAAATGGTTCAAACCATTTTCGGGTTCGTGCTGGGTTTGCCTAAAGCATCGTAGCACTAAGATCATCATAATTCCTCTGACACTCAATGGATGAAAGATCATCATAATTCCTCTGACACTCAATGGATGAAAGATCATCATAATTCCTCTGACACTCAATGGATGAAAGATCATCATAATTCCTCTGACACTCCATGGATGAAAGATCATCATAATTCCTCTGACACTCCATGGATGAAAGATCATCATAATTCCTCTGACACTCAATGGATGAAAGATCATCATAATTCCTCTGACACTCCATGGATGAAAGATCATCATAATTCCTCTGACACTCCATGGATGAAAGATCATCATAATTCCTCTGACACTCCATGGATGAAAGATCATCATAATTCCTCTGACACTCCATGGATGAAAGATCATCATAATTCCTCTGACACTCAATGGATGAAAGATCATCATAATTCCTCTGACACTCCATGGATGAAAGATCATCATAATTCCTCTGACACTCCATGGATGAAAGATCATCATAATTCCTCTGACACTCAATGGATGAAAGATCATCATAATTCCTCTGACACTCCATGGATGAAAGATCATCATAATTCCTCTGACACTCCATGGATGAAAGATCATCATAATTCCTCTGACACTCCATGGATGAAAGATCATCATAATTCATCTGACACTCAATGGATGAAAGATCATCATAATTCCTCTGACACTCCATGGATGAAAGATCATCATAATTCCTCTGACACTCAATGGATGAAAGATCATCTTAGTGCTACGATGCTTTTGGGTAACCCAGCCCTGCTTCAAACTTGCCCTTGTCACCCACCTGAAATTATTTTGATGTATTTGATATTTGGTATTTTATTAGGATCCCCCTTAGCTTTTGCAAAAGCAGCAGCTACTCTTCCTGGGGTCCACACAAAACATGAAACATAATGACATAATACAGAACATCATTAGACAAGAACAGTTCAAGGACAGAACCTCATACATTTTTTAAAAGGCACACATGGCCTACATATCAATGCATAAACACAAACTATCTAGGTCAAATAGGGGAGAGGCACTGTGCCGCGATGTGTTGCTATATCTGTTTTTTTTTTAAACCAGGTTTGCTGTATATTTGAGCAATATGAGATGGAAAGAAGTTCCATACTATATGTTTTCTTGAATTTGTTCTGGATTTGGAGACCCCTGGTGGCATGTCTGATGGGATAAGTGTCAGAGCTGTGTGTAAGTTGACTATGCAAACCATTTGGGATTTTCAACACATTAATGTTTCTTATAAAAAGAAGAAGTGATGCAGTCAGTCTCTCCTCAACTCTCAGCTAAGAGAGACTGACATGCACAGTATTAATAGTAGCCCTCTGGTTACAATTAAGAGCAAAACGTGCCGCTCTGTTCTGGGCCTGCTGCAGCTTAACTAGGTCTTTCCTTGCAGCACTGGACCACACAACTGGACAATAATCAAGATTAGACAAAACTAGAGCCCGCAGAACTTGCTTTTTGGAGTGTGGTGTCAAAAAAAGCAGAGCATCCCTTTATTACGGATAGACCTCTCCCCATCTTTGAAACCACTGAATCAATATGTTTTGACCATGACAGTTTACAATCTAAGGTAACACCAAGAAATGTAGTCTCCTCAATTTGTTCAACAGCCACACCATTCATTACCAGATTCAGCTGAGGTCTAGCACTTAAGGAATGATTTGTACCAAATACAATGCTCCTAGTTTAAGAGATGTTCAGGACCAGTTTATTACTGGCCACTGATTCCAGAACAGACTGCAACTCTTTGTTAAGGGTTTCAGTGACATCATTAGTTGTGGTTGCTGATGCGTATATCATCAGCATACATGGACACACATGCTTTGTTTAATGCCAGTGGCAGTTCATTGGTAAAAATAGAAAATAGCAAAGGGCCTAGAGAGCTGCCCTGCGGTACACCACACTTTACATTAGAGCTGCTTCCATTAAATAAAACCCTTTGAGTTCTATTAGATAGATAGCTCTGAATCCACAATATGGCAGAGGTTGAAAAGCCATAGCATTTAAGTTTTTTCAACAACAGGTTATGTTCAATAATATCAAAGGCTGCACAGAAATCTAACAGTACAGCTCCCACAATCTTATTATTATCAATTTCTTTCAACCAATCATCAGTCATTTGTGTCAGTTCAGTACATGTTGAGTGCCCTTCTCTATAAGCATGCTGAAAGTCTGTTAATTTGTTTTCAGTGAAATAGCATTGTATTTGGTCAAACACAATTTTTTCCAACAGTTTGCTAAGAGCTGGCAGCAAGCTTATAGGTTTGCTGTTAAAACCAGTAAAGGCCGCTTTACCACTCTTGGGTAGAGGAATTACTTTGGCTTCCTTTTAGGCCTGAGGACAAAGACTTGTTAGGAGTGGCTATGGAGTCAGCTACCATCCTCAGTAGCTTTCCATCTTAAGTTGTCAATGCCAGGAGGTTTGTCATTACTGATCGTTAACAATAATTTTTTCCACCTCTCCCACACTAACTTTACACTGCTTTCCTTTCATTATTTGTTTTTTTTATACATGAATACGATTGCTCACTGTTTGTCGTGGGCATTTCCTGCCTAAGTTTGCCCACTTTGCCAATGAAATAATCATTCAAATAATCGGCAACATCAAATGGTTTTGTGATGAATAAGCCAAACTGATTTGATGAAAGATGGAGTTGAATTTGTCTTTCTAACCAGAATTGAATTTAAAGTACTACAAAGACTTTTTCCATCATTATTTTTATCATATATCTTTGCTTTATAAGGCAGGGTAGCCTAGTGGTTCGAGCGTTGGACTAGTAACCGGAAGGTTGCAAGTTCAAATCCCCGAGCTGACAAGGTACAAATCTGTCGTTCTGCCCCTGAACAGGCAGTTAACACCACTGTTCCTAGGCTGTCATTGAAAATAAGAATTTGTTCCTAACTGACTTGCCTAGTTAAATAAAATAACATTTTAATACAGTTTCTTCTTCTTTTTGTTGAGTTTAGTCACATCATTTCTCAATTTGCAGTAAGTCATCCAGTCAGATGTACAGCCAGACTCCTTTTGCACCATCTCTTTTAACCATACAGTTTTTAAATTCCTCATCAATGCATGGAGCCTTAACAGTTCTGACAGTTATTTTCTTAACAGGTGCATGTTTATCAATAACTGGAAGAAGCAATTTCATAAATGCATCAAGTGCAGCGTCTGGATGCTCCTCATTAATCACATCAGACCAACAAATATTTTTTTACATCATCCATATAAGAGCCACAGCAAAATATGTTGTATGATCTCTCATGCACTATTTTAGGCCCAGCTGTTAGAACTTTGGTTTTCCTGGATATAGGCACTATATTGTGATCACTGCATCCAATGGGTACGGATATCACTTTAGAACAAAGTCCCACAGCATTTGTAAAAATGTAATCGATACATGTGGATGTGACACTAGTGTGCTGTGCACCTCCCTTTGAACCTCAGCCATCCCTCTCCTAACCAGCTAATGAAGCAAATGCAGTCTTTGTTGGCATCTAGTGGAGAGATTATGACTGTGCAACACCCAAGAGCAAATCCACTTATCAACATGGTGGGGGTGATGGCTATTTTGAGGGCCCTGGCACTCTTCATGGATATCTGTATGTGTTTGATTGTTTTATAAGATGTTGATGGTTGTGCATTAGTAACATGTAGTCATTCTAATGCCTGACTTGACTTACCTTGATGAATATACTTCATCTCACTCATTTAGGTTTTTCCAGGTTACACCAGTTGAGGGCGCTGTCTGTCATCTCTGACTGCTCTTTCTTTTAGCAACAAGAAAACACATTCATTTGAAATGACGTATTTATTCAACACACTTATTTAGTCACATTCAAGGCAGGTATATATACATACATAGATTATCACTGTAATGGATGTAAAGTGGACATTTCTATGTAATCTATCTAGCAAATAATCATTTCTATTAATAAAGCCACCTTTAATACACTTCACCACAAACAGAGCTGATCATGCCACATTCACGTGAAACCCAATGCCTGGTTTTGCATAATATACTGTACAAATAAAATCATATTTACAAAAGCACTTCAATGCTATTGAAGATATTTTCCTGTTTTCAAAATAACACATAATTGTATTAATCTATGCCTGTACAAGATCGACATTATTCTGCAGTGTCAATGGTACCACAATGGTTGGTGTAAGAACAATTATCTGTGCTGCAAATGTGCAATTATCCGATTTGTAAATCCAGTGAGCCATGGGTGCACTAAATATGACATCATACACCATAGTATGTGGACAGCCTTTCATATTAGTGGATTCTGCTATTTCAGCCACACCCTTTGCAGACAGGTGTATAGAATCAAGCACACAGCCATTGCAATCTCTATAGACAAACATTGGCAGTAGAATGGCCTTACTGACGAGCTTCAACGTGGCACTGTCATAGGATGCCACCTTTCCAACAAGTCAGTTCATCACATTTCTGCCCTGCTAGAGCTGCCCCTGCTAGAGCTGCCCCAACAATGGTTGGTGTAAGAACAATTATCTGTGCTGCAAATGTGCAATTATCCGATTTGTAAATCCAGTGAGCCATGGGTGCACTAAATATGACATCATACACCATAGTATGTGGACAGCCTTTCATATTAGTGGATTCTGCTATTTCAGCCACACCCGTTGCAGACAGGTGTATAGAATCAAGCACACAGCCATTGCAATCTCTAGCTACTGTAAGTAGCTGTTATTTCGAAGTGGAAATATAGAGGACAACAACAGCTCAGCCACAAAGTGATGGCCACACAAGCTCATAAAACGAGACCCCCGAGTACTGAAGCACGTAAAAATCATCTGTCCTCGGTTGCAACACTCACAACCGAGTTCCAAACTGCCTCTGGAAGCAACGTCAGCACAAGAACTGTTCATCGGGTGATTCATGAAATGGGTTTCTATGGTCGAGCAGCCGCACACAAGGCTAAGATCACCATGCAAAATGCCAAGCGGCGGCTGGAGTGGTGTAAAGCTTGCCGCCGATGGACTCTGGAGCAGTAGAAATGCATTTCTGGAGTGATGAATCAAGCTTCACCATCTGGCAGATGAATCTAGGTTTGCGGATGCCAGGAGAATGCTACCTGTCCCAATGCATACTGCCAACTGTCAATTTGGTGGAGGAGCAATAATGGTCTGGGGCTGTCTCTCATGGTTCGGGCTAGGGCCCTTAGTTCCAATGAAAGGAAATCTTATCGCTACAGCATGCAATGACATTCTAGACGATTCTGTGCTTCCAACTTTGTGGCAAAAGTTTGGGGAAGGCTCCTTCCTGTTTCAGCATGACAATGCCCCCGTGCACAAAGCGAGGTCCATACATAAATGGTTTGTCGAGATCGGTGTGGAACAACTTGACTGGCCTGCACAGAGCCCTGACCTCAACTGCACACCTTTGGGAAGAAATGGAACACCAACTGCAAGCCAGGCCTAATCGCCTAACATCAGTGCCTGACCTCACTAATGCTCTTGTGGCTGAATGGAAGCAAGTCCCTGCACCAATGTTCCAACATCTAGTAGAAAGCCTTCCCAGAAGAGTGGAGGCTGTTATGGCAGCAAAGGGGGTACCAACTTCATATTAATGCCCATGATTTTGGAATGAGATGCTTGACAAGCAGGTGTCCACATACTTTTGGCCATGTAGTGTATTTCAGAGGTGTATTCCACTTGTCTGGTTATGAGAACTCAGCTTTGTAAACATAGCACTATTTGACTGATTGAAGTTTAAGGTAATTGTCAACAAACACATTTTAGCAGAGTCAAATATTTTAACTCCAAATATCTCATCATACAAGCAAGGCCAACTTCCCAACGGGGTGACATAATGAGCTGTCATTTGTTAATCGTTTTAAGATTTAATTCACACTTTTATGGATTCAGAAATCCAAGAGGTCATTATAAACTGACACAACAATCATAACTTTCATGAGATCAAATCCACTATACTTTATGAATATGAGGTATTTGAACACTTGCAAAGTAAATCACACAGCACTGAAACTACTTGACACCACATTTACACTTGCAGTGGGTGCCCTCCAGTGGATAGCTGAAAGCAATACATGAGAACAATGATGCAAGGCCAACTATTCATGGGGAACCAGGGAAAGATTCAACTATTTGAAATAACAATCAACTATGGGGATATATAAAGTATTCATAGCAGGTAGCACATTCTGGATATTCTACATTTAACACATGTAGTTCTGAAAACGCCATGGATCCCCCGATCCAAAACACCATGGATCCCCCGATCCAAAACACCATGGATCCCCCGATCCAAAACACCATGGATCACCCTCTCCCGATTCAAAACACCATGGATCCCCCGATCCAAAACACCATGGATCACCCTCTCCCGATTCAAAACACCATGGATCACCCTCTCCCGATTCAAAACACCATGGATCACCCTCTCCCGATTCAAAACACCATGGATCACCCTCTCCTGATTCAAAACACCATGGATCACCCTCTCCCGATTCAAAACACCATGGATCTCCCTCTCCCGATTCAAAACACTTATTTGGCATTCCTGACTGCACTTCACCTGTCCAGTGATAGAAACTAAGCACCTTGATCTCCGCATGTAGGTTAAAACAAGGTGTGGCATTTATCACCAAATTCATTCAGGCTCTGTGGTTTAGTTCAGGATAGTCAATTCATTATGATTTTCAAAAATACACATATTGCTAAGTATGAATAATGTACAGTTTGGAAAGCATTTAGTATAATATCTATTGGTACAGAATATGGGATTTTTTATTGATTTATTATTATTATTATTATAAACATAAAAGGGGGTGGAAATATGACCAGCAATATACACTAGATACAATATGTTTTCCATTAAAACAGTTAATAAACAAAAGATCATAAAAACACTTAAGATGTAAAGTAAGCATATACACAAACATCACATTTTTACAAAAATGTTTAGATGGTACCAGACTCCACTATAAAAGTATACTTAATCTATGAATGGAACAGTGGCATACTGTTGATACATGAGCACACAATGTTCAGATGCCCTTATGCATCTCTTTGCAGAATGATAAAGGTCATCATCCTAGTCAATCTGACGTCCGTGGTAAGATGAGGTTCAGCACACACACAAGGCAGCCTTGCGTTTCTGTGGTAGGATGACGGGAACATTGGGGGAGCGTCTCTGTCCCTTTCCACCTCGCCTCAGAGGGGTTCGGTCACTGAGTCTGCGGCGAGACGTTCTAGGGGACAAGGGACTGCGTGGAGAACGGGCCAGGCTGCGGCGAGGCATCCTGGGAGACAAGGGACTGTGAGGGGACCGACCAAGGCTGTGGTGTGCTATGCTGGGGGAGAGGGGAGTGTGTGGGGGCCTACGAAGCCTCCTCAGCAGAGGGGTGGATGGTGCTGAGAACCCTGGAGTCCCTGTGCCTTCAATTGAACAAACGTTCAAGGTTTTGTCTGTTGGGGTCACTCTCTGTGAGTCCACCTCTGCCAGGGGCTCTGAAGGGAGACAGAGACCAGCCTCACACAGGCTATTCCTCCACTCCAAAGCTGGGAGGGGGAGAAGCTCACCCACAGAGGACACAGTGTTAACCTCTGGGTTCTGCTGGAACAGGGCAGATAAACAACAGTTAACATTCTATAATCCATCAGTCATGATATGAAGCAAATCAAGCACACAGAAAGGGAGGGTTATAGCAACACTAATGTAGTTCTGAGCGATTAAACAAAATGTTGGTTACTTTCTGGTTTTCAAAACAACTAACTGACTGACATTGGTTCAATTATTTTAACTCAATTTTGCTGTTTTTTTTCTGTGAGCTTAAATGCGCACATTGTGCAGTATCTCTAGAGATAACTCAGATCAAGCCCGAACAGGGCGATGTAGTAGGGCGTTGTAGAAGACAATATTCTACATAGTTTACCACGGGGGGGGTAATTAACTATGAATTACCATAATTCATTGCACACCTAAATTATTGGTAGTTGGTATTCAGCAGTCATTTAAAGTATGTCTTATTCAACTTGAACTACTAAAATAGTGATGTTGTCAGACAGCATCTCTATAGAGATGAGATGGAACTAAATAAAGTCATCAAATAAAAACAAATGTAATATACACAACTGAAATATTTTAGTAAAGTGAATAAATGATGGTTAATAAGTGATACTCATTAGCAGTCACTCCCATCATGGGACTTTTATTAAAGGGCTTATTCTGTGTTGTTACAGCATTCAGCCCATATTACGCATAGTGCATTTAATGTTTTTTTTTTTTATGATCTTGACTGAAAACCAACCCGAACCGACCTCGGAAAGAACTAATCTCTCAGCACTAGATAAATGAGAAAACAAGGTGGCTGCCTTCATGTGGAACGTAACTGCCAATGATAGACATCCTCCAGCTCTCCCGGAGTTCTGGTCAACATCATTTTGTTAGTTTAAATCAGAACGATAAGAGAATGCAGATATGCAATTAACCAAGATCCATCACCTAACCCTGACTCAGAGGTCTGGACTGGATCAAGATGAAAAACCATAGCCAGACCACAAGCTACCTATTTAGCGGCTCTATGTCTAATCGTTGTTGTTTTTTTCTCTTCAATTCTGCATTATCAGCATCACAAGTGCACTGCAGGGAAAACGGGAGAAGATCAAACAAGTCCCACCCCCTCACCCTGAATAAGCCCACGCTCCACTTAAGAGGGCCGTGAAAAGGCTGTGGCAGCAGAAACCTCTTTCTCAAAGCTAAGGATCCAGATCACATTCTGTGCATGTGTTATTTAACTAATTTCTTCCCTACGTAGCTGCCGCTCACACTCCCATTCCTTCAGCTTCTCTCTTTACTAACCAACTTTTGAACCATGTTCTAGCCAGTCTCTGCCTCATTTCTGAACAGCTGAAATAAAATAAAAACCCTGCAGCGATTCGAACCAACATTCCAAAAGAGATATAGCCTACTATGAAGGCTACAACCTTCCCTGTCTGTTGTAACGGATATTGCAGTTGCACAAGCAGGACGCAGTCCCTACAAAAATCTGTGTTGTGTGTGATGTAGGCTATAGTTGCTGCCATAACGTAGACGCAGTTCCTGGAAGAAAAATAATAACACTACCACTAGACTACGTCTCTCTGCCTTCTGCTTAGCCAGTGTTCGCAATGATGAAACATTCGATCTCTAATTAGACGAACAGTACGTGTCGGTGTCTTGCTTGTGTTTTATATGCTGCCTAGACAGCTTCATGTAAGTCCTCACTTCAGTTTTGCATTGGGGCTAAACACAATCTGAGTTTTTCCTCGCTTCTTTCTCGATGATCCTGCAAGAACCGCACGAGTAGGCTACCTAGCTGTTCCATCTCTGGGCAGCCAAGCCGGTCACTAGAATCTGACAAGGGGCGAGTTCGTTTTGCGTCGACATGTAAATAGTTCTGTATGTCATCTTAATTCCCCCTCTGAAAAAAAGAACACAACATCGTGATCATGCTTGATCGCCTAATCTTTTGCAATAGTCTGAATATGTCGACCATGTCTTTTGTGGACAACATGAACGACACCAGACAAAGGCGTTCGTCGCTGATTTAGGAGGGGCAAGCGGCAGCGGAGCAGGCAGCTGAGTGAGCTCAACTATGTCAAATAAATCTGTAAGGACAGGAAAGCGGTATGGGAGTGTGCAGGGGCAAAAAAAAAAAAATCAACAATGCACATGTGCAGAAATATCTGTATTCTTATCCGCAGCAAACCAAGTTCAAGAAAATAAAGAACCGCAGCCACTCCGTTTACAGAACACGTCTGCCTGCTCTCTAGTTTCCCCTCTCTTACTAAAACACTAGACGGCTGCTTCTTTGAATGGGCCAACAGTACACAAGATGCACAGGTCTGTTAAAGTCAGAGTCCCTCTTAATATGGGAATACAGAAATCGGGGCCCACTCATCGTTAGCAGCTTTGTCTCCCTGTGCAAAAACAGCATCCCTGAGTGTAGCTACACTCCAACTGCTTGGTGTGAACACAAGCAATGTAGCCTAGCTGAACATTTAACAGTTGAGGGTAGTGACACTCCTAAATGTTTAATTATTGTTTTACAGTTCCCTACATCTGTATACATCTGAAATGTGACACCTTCAAATCTTAAAAACGATATATATTTTTTTACAACAAATGTCAATGACGTGGCCTTCATTTGAACAATTATCAATCACACGCTTGTACACGTTCATTTACAATTTACTTAGTGGACAGTCACCTCACTCCCATTCTAGGTGTCGCCAATGCCCATGTTCTTCATCAAAACAGACCTCCCCATCCTCCTCCTCTGTCTGTCCCAAAAAAACAAAAAGTCGTCTTGGTGAAGGAGCGGTCAGATTCTACGAAGCAGCCGTAAACGCCTGGAAAGACCCACTGACACTGGGGTTCCAGGTCGCACTAGCAATTCTGCTTTGTAATCAAGGCTTCAAATACAATGTTCAATGAAATGCACATAAAACAAACACAGGTTACATTTAAGCCTGGTGGAAGTATTCAAATGGGATGGTGCTGTTCTAAGTTACCCTTGGTACGTACCATAATGGGGCCGTCGTAACGGCGGGGAGAGTTTGCGGTTGTAACGGGGGGGATCTTATCAAGGCCCTCTGCCATATTGACATAGAGCTCCTGTAGGTGCATGGTCATGGGTGGCTCATCAGGGTGCTGCACGGTTATCACTATGACCGTTGTGTTGTCTGCACGGAGCATGCGCTGGCGCCAGAACAGCAAGGCCGTGCATCCTAACCGTTTGGCACAGGACCATCCCTTAGGGCCCTAAGAGCAGACATAGTGACACCATCAACCTGTTAGAAGGGCATCGGCAGACAGCCAAGACGGTTTGGTCTGAATGGGAAACAAGAAGCTCTGGCTTACCACCATCTGATCGTGGCACTCACACATAGCGACAGCATCCTTAGCTGGCATCATGTTCCACAATCCATCACTACCCAGGATGATGTAGCGGTGCTTCTTAGGGTCAATGGTCATTACAGTGACATCAGGCTCTGGAGAGACCACAAACTCCCCACTGTAGAAGTCATAGCTCCACAGGTCCCCTTTCAACAACAAACCACACACACACGCTTCATCACTGGGCAAATATTAAATGAAATGATTGGATGACAAGCTTACTGGAAATCATACTGTTTGCATAAAGGCAGCAGAGCGGTAAGGTATCTAGTGGAGGGCAGAGGAAACTTGTGTTTAGGCCAACAGTGTAGTGCTTACCCAAAGCTCTGGCCACAGCGAGAAAGGGAATCTGGTCTATGACAGTGCTCCTCCTGACAGGGCCATTGTGGGTCAGTCTGGGCCTCTTCCACACCACACGGTTCACCCCGGACTTCTTCACTACACTGAAAAAGGACACAAGCACAACAGGCACGGAGGATTTATTATGTGATCATATCCTGAACAAAAATATCAAAATGCAACAATTACAGTTCATAAGTTCATACAAGGAAATCAGTCAATTGAAATGATTTCATTAGGCCCTAATCTATGGATTTCACATGATTGGTCAGGGGTGCAGCAATGGGTGGGCCTTGGAGAGCATAGGCCCACCCACTTGGCAGACAGGTCAACCCACAGAATTAGTTTTTCCCTACAAAATGGCTTTATTAGCTTTATTACAGACAGAAATACTCATCAGCATCCCCCACGATCCCTCAGGTGAAGAAGCCGGATGTGTCGGTTCTGGGCGGGTGTTGTTACACTTGGTCTGCAGTAACAGACTCATTGGTCGGTCGGCCGGCTACTTTTTCTACTTCATAAATTTAACTTGGCTTCATTTCATTTAAAAGGTTCAATTCCCTCGTCAGAAAAGTCTGTATAGCCTTCTCCCGCTAGAATGAACAATACACAGTACATCTTCTAGTAATCTATTGATAGAACAGGTCACAGGTCAGTCACAAAGTGGGCGATGACAGGGTAACTGCTGGTTAACTGCTGGTAACCCAATTGTGCACCACCCCATGGGTCTCCCGGTCGCGGACAGCTGCGACAGAACCTGGACTCTAACCAGGATCTCTAGTGGCACTTCTAGCACTGCGATGCAGTGCCTTAGACCACTGCGCCAGTCCGGAGGCTGTTGGTGTGTGTCGCAACCGAGGAAAGACGATTTTTAGGCACTTCAGCACTCGGTGGTCCCGTTTTGTGAGCTCGTGTGGCTACCACTTCGCTGCTGAGACGTTATTGCTCCTAGACATTTCCACTTCACAATAACAACACAGTTGACCGGGCCAGCTCTAGCAGGGCAGACATTTGACGATCTATATTGTTACTCAACAGAGAATCTGTGTTTACATGACAGAACACCACATTTGTTATTATGTTTTTTCCACAATAAAAGAAATTGAAAGAGTACACTATATTTAGTTATTGCCAAAAATAAATTACAATAAGAGTAGACTACATTACCTTTTCTGACGAGATTATTAATCTCCCGCCTTCCCTCAAAGTCCCACACACAGTGATTGACAGGTCCAAAACCCTACCAACTCTGACAAACATCCTGCCCCCCTCCCTTACAACTCCACCCACAGTGATTAATTGACAGGCCAAACCGCTAAAGGGATAGTTAACCCAAATAACAAACTGACACATTGGTTTCTTTACAGCCAGAGCCAATAAAATACATAATTTGAAGAACAATTTGTCTGGCTACTCCCATGTACATACGGAACACACTGGGCACTGACACAAACTGAGACTGTAGTGTCCACTCCAACTCACCTGCCCCCAAGTCTCTCAATGCGCTCCTTCTCTTTGGGAAGTTCAGGTTTGTGGTCCTGTGTGACCTCCAAGGCCCTGATGTTCTTTTCACCGGGCTCTTTCACCCCAACAACCACTGCAGAGTCCCCCACATGGGCTACGTACATCAGATCCCCCCGGATCAGCACTATACTGGCCGTTGTTCCTGCAGTACTGGGCTGGCCGGTCAGAGTCTTGGGCCACTCAGCTGTAGGATTAAGATGGGGAAAGCATTGGAGAACATTATTATGAACAAACAACTTGCAGCAACACAGATGAGTGGATGTGACAATTGGCATTCGGCCATCATATGAAAGAAGTGTATTCAGATTAGAGGAAATCGGGAGACCTTTGGATGACACATGTCAGAGGTTGAGACAAGAACACGCTTGTCATGAGAGAAACTCATCATTGCTTTTGGAACATAAGGTTGACATGCTTACCTTTTATGCTCTACTTGCAGAGCTAGTAGGTATTCACAAACCCCCAAAATTGTTTTGTCTTCCCAAACCCCCGAGCAATAACGTTACATAGAAAATACCTGCTCATAAAATTGCCAGTTAATAGCTAATATTAAAAGGGATGGATATCAGAACTGTAGCAGAGGGGACAAGGCGATCATATTTGGTAGTAGCAGCAGCAAAAATGCATTAGTTAGCTACAGACTGTACAGTAGCTAGCTAAACCAGTTATTGTGGCGCCATAATTTCGCAACAATAACTTGGCGTTGTTGGCTAGCTAGCAGGTAGATCGCGTCAGTCAGCGAAGAAGATACAACCACGAGCTAACTAGTTCACTTACGTAGCTCTTTCCACATATCATGGTGGCAGGCAATGAACCCCTTTCGAATTGCTTCACAGACTTCTCCTTGATCTTCTGACCAAAACCCCCTTTGCTTTTTCAGAATACCCCACAGATTGTCTCGGGCAAAATGAGCAGCTTCTCGCCCTCCGTGACCGTCAAATACACCAAAAAACGCCACAGACTTCCGAACGACCGTGTGCACTGCTGGAACTTCTGCCTGGGAAATGTCCCCATGCTTCTCACATGTTATGTTTTCTGTCCACATTGCACTAACATGCACCGATTCTTGAACGTTTTCGGGGGAATTGCTTATTATGGTCTGCTCAGTATGACCATTCTCCTGTTTCTCTACTTTTGACTCCCCTTGTTGTTCTACCGAATTCAGACCACCCTCTGCTGGCTCTGGCTCAGGCGGTTCGTACTCCACTTTAAACTCAATAACATCCTCCATGTATCTCCTTCCCCCTTGCTCGGAAAATGCACTAACTCGGAAAATTAATGCGTCGTTCATGGCCATGAAAAATCCAAGCAAAGCTATACAATAAATACTTGTCCACCGGTTATGCTAAACCGTGTTTGAAGCCAAAATGTGCAATGATATCTGGATCGAAAAACCTTTTTCCCCGTTCCTTCTTTGCTTCTGTTTATTTTTCGACGATAGGTCGTAAGGTATTTGAACCGCCTGTGTGAAAATAGCCACAATAATGGAATTTACAGTTTGCCTTAAAAAAATAAAAGTCCCCAATTGAAACATCCAAACAGGATACACAGAGGAATAATACCATATTTGGACTAGATCATGTTTAACCAGGTTGGAATGTTTTTATATAGCTTCAAAATAAATACAATAACGAATTAATTTGACAATTAATAGTAAAGTTCAAATCCCACTGTGGATGTATTAGACTGCATTAATTGCTTTGGGGGCATACATATATGCACTGTACAGCCTTCCCTATGGAGTGTGCACCCATGAAGTGGGTTATCAGTTTACTCAGTGAGTCCAATTCTAAAGAGTATACACAAATATTAGCATCATAGCTCTTATTGCAGAACTTTGACTGCGGAGAATCCCCTCCACAGTTGGTCTATTGTGAGTGTTGAACATTCATATTATATTGTGAAGCCTTATCTATAGTGTCCACCCATGAAATGGGTATCAGTCTACTCAGTACACCCACATATTACAATTCCAAAGAGTTTAAACAAATATTAGCTTCATAGCTTTTATCTCAGGAATTTGAAACCACTGTGAAGTGAGCCACATTAGCTAACCGGTCAGCCTATAATAAATATTGAACATTCATATTACACTATTGTACAGCCTTGCATATAGTGTGCTCCGGGGGAGAACAACTTCTCTCTCTCTTTGAAGCCACAGAAGTTCAAGGCCGACCACGTTGTTAGCAGAAAACAGTATTATAGTGCATGGGAAAATGTACACTTTTTTTAAAGACAATCATGGTACCAATAATTGCTTCTAATAAACCAGATTGAACCAATTATTGTAAAATCGCACACAGAATAAATTATACGGATAATTTGGTTGCTAATGGTAGACTGCAGTACCCCAATCGGCCTTCAATAAAATTACTCAATGAGAGGCTGCAACACTGAGCTAGCCTGCAATGTCATTTCCTGGAGTATTTCGTATTTATATTGAACACAAATATAAACGCAACATCAACCATTCCAAAGATTTTACTGAGTTACAGTTCATATTAAGGAAATCAGTCAATTTAAATAAATAAATGTAGCCCTAATCTAAGGATTTCACATGACTGGGCAAGGGTGCAGCGATTTTAGGCGCTGCATCTCAGTGCAAGAGGTGTCACAACAGTCCCGTGTTCTAATCCAGGCTGTATCACATCCGGCCGTGATTGGGAGTCCCATAGGGCCGAGCACAATTGCCCCCAGAGTCGTCCTGGGTAGGCCGTCATTGTTAATAAGAATTTGTTCTTAACTGACTTGCCTAGTTAAATAAGGGTCAAATAAAAAAAACAGCTCTGGTGGACATTCCTGCAGTCAGCATGCCAGTTGCATGCTCCCTCAACATGAGTCATTTGTTGCATTGTGTTGTGTGACAAAACTGCACATTTTAAAGTATCCTTTTATTGTCCCCAGCACAAGGTGCACCTGTGTAATGATCATGCTGTTTAATCAGCTTCTTGATATGCCACACCTGTCAGGTGAATGGATTATCTTGGCTAAGGAGAAATGCTCACTAACAGGGATGTATACAAATGTGTGCCCAACATTTTAAAGAAATAAGCTTTTTGTGTGTACAAAACATTTCTGGGATTTTGTATTTCAACTCATGAAACATGGGACCAACGCTTTACATGTTGCGTTTATATTTTTGTTCAGTGTAGTATTTATTCGGATCCCCAATTAGCTACTGCCGAGGCAGCGACTACTCTTCCTGGGGTCCAAACAGGAAATAACAATAAAATACACAATATACATAAACCTACATTTACATAAAATAACATTTAAATTGATTGGTCGCATACACATATTTAGCAGATATTATTGTGGGTGTAGCGAAATGCTTGTGTTCCTAGCTCCAACAATGCAGTAATATCTAACAATACACAAAATACAAATCTAAAATTAAAAGAATGAATTAAGAAATATATAAATATTACGACAAGCAATGTCGGAGTTCAGAGTATCATTTTTTTTTTAAACAGTACATTCAGAAAGAATTCAGATCCCTTTACTTTAACATTTTGTTACGTTACAGCCTTATTCTAAATCTACACACAATACCCTATTATGACAAAGAAAAAACTGATTTTTAGTTATTTTTTTCAATTTATAAAATTAAACTGAAATATCACATTTACATAAGTATTCAGACCCTTTACTCAGTACTTTGTTTAAGCACCTTTGGCAGTGATTACAGGGTCGAGTATTCTTATGTATGAAGCTACAAGCTTGGCACACTTGTATTTGGGGAGTTTCTCCCATTCTTCTCTGCAGATCCTCTCAAGCTCTGTCAGGCAGGATGGGGAGCGTCGCTGCACAACTACTTTCAGGTTCCAGAGATTTTAGATCGGGGGCTCTGGCTGGGCCACTCAGGGATATTCAGAGACTTGTCCCGACTCCACTCCTGCATTTCCTTGGCTGTGTGCTTAGGTTTGTTGTGCTGTTGGAAGGTGAACCTTCACCCCAGTCAGAGGTTCTGAGCACTCTGGAGCAGGTTTTCATCAAGGATCTCTCTGTACTTTTCTCTGTTCATCTTTCCCTGGATCCTGACTAGTCTCCCTGTCCCTGCCGCTGAAAAACATCCACACAGCATGATGCTGCCACCACCATGCTTCACCGTATGGATGTTGCCAGGTTTTCTCCAGACGTGACACTTGGCATTCAGGCCAAGTAGAAGTTGGCTTACCATGGGGACGGGCCATCAGAAATAGATTGCCTGGTAATGGACAAATATATCCCACCGCCGAAAAGTGCCATGCTGCCCAGAGCAACCCCCCATCAGTTGACACCCTGGTTGCTTTATTAGAAAATCACCAGGTTACAGTACAGATGTTGCGAATCAGGAGGCCAGAGCCCAGTAGACCTGAATTCAAGGCCGAACTAACGTATGGTAGAAAGGGAGGCGCCTATTTGAACCCTGCTTCAAGACGGCCTCCTATTACTGAAGCCAGATCATCCCCGAGGCGGCGGCCGCTAGTTAGCGTGGACCAGAGAAGGTATTACACCTGTGGCCAGGAGGGACACCTGGCCTGGAGTTGCCTGGGATATGACTAGTCCCTGCCTCAGAGAAGACCACCAGAAGGTGCGAGTACATCACAACCTGCTGGGCCCATGAAGCCACTGCAGCCCCACAGAACCCCATCAAAATAGGCAGTCAGGATACGGCCGCCTTGTTGGACACAGGTAGTATGTTCACTTTCATCAAGCCTCTACTTCAGTGGAAGTTCATTAGTATCACAGAAAACAATAATGGTCCAAGCCAGCTGCCTTACAGTACACCACACTAGAATTTGCATCAGAGAGGCTTCCATTAAAGAAAACCCTCTGTGTTCTATTGGATAGATAACGGTCCATCCATTATAAGGCAGAGGATGTTAATCCATAACACCTAAGTTTTCAGCAATATGTTATGATCAATGATATCAAAGGCTGCGCTGAAGTCTAACAAAACAGCTCCCACAATCTTCTTATCAATTTCTTTCAGCCATTTGTGTCACCACTGAGCATGTTGAGTTCCCTTCCCTACAGGCATGTTGAAAGTCTGTTAATTTGTTAACTGTAAAATAACATTGTATTTGGTCAAACATAATGTTTTCCAAAGCTTTGATAAGAACCGGTTCTAGGCTGATTGGTCTGCTGTTTGAACCATTGCTATAACCGTAGCTATTTTTTGGCCGAGGACTGACCTTTGCTTCCCTCCAGGCCTGTGGGCACGCTCCGCGTTCTAGGCTTAGATTGAAGATGTGCCAAATAGGAGTCGCAATGTACTCCACTACCAACCTCAGTAATTTACCATCGAGGTGGTTTGTCCTTATTTACAGATAGCAATACTTTTTTCAACTCTTCCACACTTTGAAGAATTCAAAGCTGCAGTGCTTATCTTTTGTTATTTGGTCCGTTATGCGTGATTATGAAGTCTCTGCATTTGATTTTTGTATGTAGTGTCTAAATGTGCTAATCTTGTCAACAAATGAGTTATTAAAGTAGTTAGCAATATCAAAGGGTTTTGTTATGAATGAGCCATCAGCCTCAATGAAGGATGGAGCTGAGTTGGCTTTTCTGCCTAAAATGTAATTTTAGGGACTCCAAAGCGCTTTACTATCATTCTTTATATCATGTATCTTTGTTACATAGTATAGTTTTTATCTTATTTTTGTTTAGTCACTTGATTTGTCAATTTACTGTATGTTTGCCAATCTGCTGTGTTGCCAGACTTATTTTCCATTCCCTAGCCTCATCCCTCTCAGCCATACAGTTTTAACAGTCAGTTTCTTTATGGCTGTCAGTAACCGGAAGAAGCAATGTCATAAATGCTTTAAAGATGTGAAAAATATTTGTTGGTCTGATGTGTGTAATGAGGAACATCCTGACGCTGCACTTAACATAGGAATCATTGCCAAACCTATTGTATGACCGCTTATACACTATTTTAGGTTCAGTCTTAGTAACTTGGGTTTCCTAGACATGGCTATTATATTATGTTGGGGTGGCAGGGTAGACTAGTGGTTAGAGCAGTGGACTAGCAACCGGAAGGTTGCAAGTTCAAACCCCAGAGCTGACATGGTACAAATCTGTCGTTCTGCCCCTGAACAGGCCTAGGCCATCATTGAAAATAAGAATTTGTTCTTAACTGATTTGCCTAGTTAAATAAATATGTTCACTACATCTGATGGGTGTGGATACTGTTAAGAGTGGATTTCTGCAGCATTAATAAAGATGTGGCCAATACAAGTTGATGTTCTGTACCTTGGTTGACTGATAACCTGAACCGGGTTACAGTTTGAAGCTTTTTCTTGAGTGGACAGCTTGATGGAAGCCAGTCAATATTTACGGCACTGAGAAATATACCTCTCTGTTGATATCACATACATTATCAAGCATTTCACACATATTATCCAGATACTGACTGTTAGCACTTGGTGGTCTATAGCAACTTCCCACAATAATAGGCTTTAGGTGAGGTAGGTGAACCTGTATCCATATTACTTCAACAGCATTTGACATAAGATCCTCTCTATGCTTTACAGGAATATGACTCTGAATATAAACAGTGATACATCCTCCATTGGCATTTCTGCCTCTTTTGTAGATGTTATAACCATATATTGATACCACTGTATCATCAAAGGAATTATTTAAGTGAGTTTCAGAGAGTAGCTCAAACTGAGCATGTTATGCCTCCATGACACGCCATCTTAACCGACAGTCAGCACATTATACATATTGAACATTCATATTACACTGTACAACCTTACCTATAGAGTGTGCACCCAGGAACTGGAGTATCAGCCTACTCAGTGACACCCACAGATTAAAATTCTGAAGAGTTTTCACAAATATTACCGCGGTAGGTCTTATTGCAGGTCTTTGACTGTGGCAAATCCATAGTTAGTCTGTAATGCGTAATTGAACATTCATAACGAATTATTGTCAAATTAGATCGTTATTGTATTTATTGTTAAGTTTTGTAACAACATTCCAACCATGTCTAGAAATATCTAGTCCAAATATGGCATTATTCCACTATATGTATCCTTCTGCATGTTTCAATTGGGGACTTTTATTTTGAAGGCAAACTTCAAATTCCACTATTGGGGTTAATCGTTATTGTGGCTAGCTTCACAGAGGTCCAATAAACGTTCCGACGTCAGATTTCTACACCTATCAATCCAGCCGCTTTTACTGCCTGGCAACAATTTTGCAGTGGGTGCACTTGGTTTGAGCTTTGCGGCGTGCCGGTTGTTTCGCAATTTCTCCACATCCTATTTCGCTTTTACAAGGTTTGTGGACTTGGGGACATATTATGCACATTTGTCCAGTCTTGGCCACAAGAGCTTGTGGTGCTTTCAAAGTTGCTATTATTCAGCCTCTTAGTGGTCTCTGATCAGTTTCCACAATGCTTGCTTGTCAATGGACAACAATATAAAAATGTATTTTGTGTGCTGCAGATCTGTTACGTTTATGTTCCAGGGACACACATATTTTATTGAAAAATTAAAAAGGAATGACGTCCATAGGACAACGATGAATACTGATGATTAATTAAAAATTAAAAAAATGCTGTGAGTATGTGATTGATTGGTGACTGATTAACAGAGCAAGTATTTGGGATGCATTTACAAAACACGACACATATTCCACTTCCATCTTCTCGCATCGCCAGATCAGAGTTTGCGATCTCTTTGGCAAGATAGCATACAGCTGACGTTCCAGTACAGTCTTCCCAGCAGCCTGACTGACCCACGTGACTACACAGCAATGCTGGTTTTATGCCGCCTTCACGCACTTGTCGGAAGCTCTGAAGTGTCCGATTGCTAACTGGTTGAACGCGGCACGTGTATAACTACAACAAGTTAGCAAATTGGACATTTCAGAGTTTTCATGTTCCGACTAGCACTTGAATGCATCATTAGCAAGAGTACGGTCTACCCCCGTCTATCGACAGAATCCTGTGACGGGATCATCATCTGCGCAGCAGTGAGGGGGATTCGATTAATGCGCAGGGCAAACCGGGTTAGCGTTGACTGCATCCGGTTGGGATACTTCGGATACTACCGCTCAAAACAAAAGTGAAGTAGGTTAAGCACGCATAATGAGTAACGAGTAGGATTCTGTTTTCACATGCAAAAGTGATTGCTTTTCATAAAAAATTAAAAATAAAGTATATCTGCCTTCCCAATGAAAACTAGTTTGAAAATAAGATAATATATTTTTGGAAACGAGATGTTTGTTTCTGAATGATGCATCAGTTAGTTACTTTAAGGAGCAGTTCTCTCTGTGGGTCCAACCCCAGGATGTTCTGGAAAACAGTTAAAGACCTGGAGAATAAACCCTCCTCACAGCTGCCCATGTCCCTTAATGTTGATGATGTGGTTGTTACTGACAAGAAGCACATGGCTGAGCTCTTTAATCACCATCATGATCAAATCAAATCAAATCAAATTTATTTATATAGCCCTTCGTACATCAGCTGATATCTCAAAGTGCTGTACAGAAACCCAGCCTAAAACCCCAAACAGCAAGCAATGCAGGTGTAGAAGCACAGGATGACAGGATTCCAACATTTCCATATCTCCCACCCCTTCTAATGCGACTATCCCAGATGTGTCTTCCTCTTTTTCCCATGACCTGACCCGGTTTGCTAACTACCTCTCTCAAAGAGCGCAATGAATAAAGTCAGAACATCTGCTGTCTCAGCCACTGCCTGTCACCAAGGGAGTACCCCAAGGCTTGATCCTAGGCCCCACATTCTTCTAAATTTACATCACCAACATAGCTCAGGCAGTAGGAAGCTCTCTCATCCATTTATATGCAGATGATACAGTCTTATACTCAGCTGGCCCCTCCCCAAATGTTGTGTTAAATGCTCCACAACAAAGCTTTCTTAGTGTCCAACAAGCTTTCTCTACCCTTAACCTTGTTATGAACACATCCAAAACAAAGGTCATGTGGTTTGGTAAGAAGAATGCCCCTCTCCAAACCGGTGTGATTACTACCTTTGAGGGTTTAGAGCTTGAGGTAGTCACCTCAAACAAGTACTTGGGAGTATGGCAAGATGGTACACTGTCCTTCTCAGCACATATCAAACCTGCAGGCTAAAGTTAAATCTAGACTTGGTTTCCTCTATCGTAATCACTCCTCTTAACACTCTAGCTGCCAAACTAACCCTGATTCAAATGACCATCCTAACCGTTTTAGATTACGGAGACATCATTTATAGATCGACAGGTAAGGGTGCTCTCGAGCGGCTAGATGTTCTTTACCATTCGGATATCAGATTTGCCACCAATGCTCCTTATAGGTCACATCACTGCACTCTATAATCCTATGTAAACTGGTCTGTATCTCTGTACACCTGTCACAAGACCCACTGGTTGATGCTTATTTATAAAACCCTCTTAGACCTCAATCCCCCCTATCTGAGTTATCTACTGCAGCCCTCATCCTCCACATACAACACCTGTTCAGCCAGTCACATTCTGTTAAAGGTCCCCAAAGCACACACATCTCTGGGTCGCTCATCTTTTCAGTTCACTGCAGCTAGCTACTGGAACAAGCTGCAACAAACACTCAAACTGGACAGTTTTATCTCAGTCTTCATTCAAAGACTCAATCATGACACTCTTACTGACAGTTGTCCTGCTTCGCGTGATTTATTGTTGTCTCTACCTTCTTGCCCTTTGTGCTGTTGTCTGTGCCCAATAATGTTTGTAACATGTTTTATGCTGCTACCATGTTGTGTTGCTACCATGTTGTTGTCATGTGTTGCTGCCTTGCTATGTTGTTGTCTTAGGTCTCTCTTTATGTAGTGTTGTGTTGTCTCTCTTGTCGTGATGTGTGTTTTGTCCTATATTTATATTTGATTTATATTTTATTTTTAATCCCAGCCCTAGTCCCTGCAGGAGGCCTTTTGCCTTTTGGTAGGCTGTCATTGGGCGTAATTGTAAATAAGAATTTGTTCTTTAACTGACTTGACTAGTTAAATAAAGGTTAAATAAAAAATACAAAAATGAAATCATGCTGCCTTTGAAAACGACCGAGCGGCGTAGACGTTCGCTCCTCCCGTTCACTTCAGGTATGAACGGGCGTCACGGGCTATACTCCCTGTCTGTTTTGCCCGGTGCGGGTTCAATTAATCAAACTCCCTCAGGAACGAAGCGAAGTACATTTGACTCCGGCGAATCAGACCCCGAGTGTGAAAAACAGGGTGGGGGCAGAGATAGACCTTCTGGCAGACTGCACTGGTTCAGTGCGTATCCTAGGAACATGGCCGATGGTTAATGCTGGTGCTTAACCAGATGAGACAGTCAAAACTGTTTTGTTACATGAGAAGGTACAAGAAAAGGAGTTTAAACTTGGCAAGGTGGTTAGCTAGCTACCGACCGTCGATCGAGCAGAGGGGGTGTTATTGGCTGGAGAAAAGGAAAACAACATGGCGGCCTTGGAGCTCGAATGGATCCCAGAGACACTGTACAACACTGCTATATCAGCAGTGGTGGACAATTACAGTCGATCGCGAAGAGATATTCGTTCCCTCCCTGAAAATATTCAATTTGATGTGTATTACAAGGTAAGTTCTTAGTCTACTTTGCTAACTAACGTTATAGAATGTGATGTTCCCGAGTTGATTCGTTTTAGCTAGCCAATTAACGTTACAGCTAACGTTGCAAACTCTTTGCAAAGCAAACCAGCTGATTAACTTGCTTGCTAGCTATCCTGCTTAAAAGGTTAACAACAATATATTCCATTTAGCGGACACTTTTTTTTTATCCAGAGCGACTTGCAGTCATGCGTGCATACATTTTTACATGTGGGTGGTCCCAGGAATCGAACCCACTATTCTGGTGTTGCAAACACCAAAGCTGGGGAATGACGGTATCTTAAGGGGGAGAAGAAAAAATAGAAAAAAATGAACATTTTTTAAATTGAGGCTTCGTCATAATGTAAGTGTTTATATTATTCATTTATTTATTGTGGTAAGCTGGGGGAAAAATGAAAATGTGGTTTCCCCCCCCCCCCCCCTCTGTTTAATTAAGGAAGGGGAAGAGAGGACCCGAAGGTCTCCAGGTCGAATCCTGCCTCGGCCAGAAATAACATTTCTAAACAACCACCAAAAGTGTTCATTTTTTACTCTCACATTGGTCAATATAAGAGTTAATGTTACGATTATGGTAGCATAATTGTTATATATATATATATATATATATATATATATATATATATATATATATGTGTTCTAATGAGGTTGGTTTATTATGTACAGTACTCCCGCAACCTTGTTTATGCAATTAGTATCTTAAATGATCAGTTATCTGTTGCAGTGTCTTGTGGACTGCGTATTACCTGATGTATTTATAAATACATCACATCTATGAACATTTACTCAGAGCCACGTATGTTAGTTATTTAAAGTGAATAATGATTGACCTACAATCAAAAGTCATTCAAATAATTGGTTGAAATATAGAAAAATGTTTATTAATGTGAAATGTCACACACACACACACAGCCCCTAGGGACCCAAAGTAATGAGTGGGTATGGCACTGCCTGATTCTGAGTGAATGACACAATCGGAACCAAACATATGACAACATCCATGCAAACAGAGGGGAAAAAAACTCAAAGTTCTAGGGCTCGATTTAATCAGATTAGTGTTGGTCAACACCAGCATAGCGGTTGTTTTGGCGGTATCGGAGGTGAAACTGTTAGAGCTGTCAAATTCACAAGCAGAACCTTGTTACCTTATCACCTTGAATGCAACAAAACCACCTAACTTTATATTCAACAAATCCCATGCAGCCGCGTTAGAAACACTGAAATACGTGATGTTCTATTGTAGGCTATAGGCCCAACTCCTGACTAGACTGATAGGCTTTAAGTCCCCCCATCCAAATTAACTTCAAAATGATGCAATAGCCTACACTTTCTAACTCTGTTTTGAACTTCTAATGCGGTAAGGATAATAAAGGAGTGGTTTGTGACAGATGAGCAACATGGGTTAATGCTTGATCTGATTGAATCAAGCCCCTGGTTGTAGAAATAAGATTTAAAAAAGGACTAGAGTACAGCAGAGTCTAATATGGAAACTATTGATGTGTTGACACATCTCAAACAATCAGGTTTTTTGCATGGGTGGAGTTGGCTGGCAGCAGACTGGGCTGTGGGTGAAGCAGGCCAGGTACTGGTGGCAGCAGACTGGGCTGTGGGTGAAGCAGGCCAGGTACTGGTGGCAGCAGACTGGGCTGTGGGTGAAGCAGGCCAGGTACTGGTGGCAGCAGACTGGGCTGTGGGTGAAGCAGGCCAGGTACTGGTGGCAGCAGACTGGGCTGTGGGTGAAGCAGGCCAGGTACTGGTGGCAGCAGACTGGGCTATGGGTGAAGCAGGCCAGGTACTGGTGGCAGCAGACTGGGCTGTGGGTGAAGCAGGCCAGGTACTGGTGGCAGCAGACTGGGCTATGGGTGAAGCAGGCCAGGTACTGGTGGCAGCAGACTGGGCTGTGGGTGAAGCAGGCCAGGTACTGGTGGCAGCAGACTGGGCTATGGGTGAAGCAGGCCAGGTACTGGTGGCAGCAGACTGGGCTGTGGGTGCAGCAGACTGGGCTGTGTGTGAAGCAGGCCAGGTACTGGTGGCAGCAGACGTGGCGCTGGAGGAAGCAGGTTGGACTGTAGTGGGAGCATCCTGGGTGGGGCTAGGAGCAGAGAAATCATCAGCAGTGATGGTGAAGTCATCCAGAAGACTGCCAACTGTGGGGTCCGTTGCATAGTTCTCAAAATCAGTCTCCTCCAAGTCAGGGGGGTCCATGTCCTTCCCAGTCTGCCTGAGCAGGTAGTCTACACCAATCAGCTCTCCTGAAAATAAAATAAAAAAGCAAAACAAGACAGAAATGTTACATTAATATCTTCATCATATCAACACACTGACGTGCAGTTTTGTTTCTGCAATGTTTTAATGTATATCATGATTTTGGTTAAGAAATTACAGTTTGGTATGTATGTCTTAGAGGCTATAGCAGAGGAGAGCACTTAAGGCGTCGGCATGCTTCAGTTTGGCTGGCGGCTAGCCTAACCGACCAAGTATTCTTGCATACTCCCTTAAAAGACCTTTGCTTGAAAAAGTGGTACGAGTCGTCTCTTGTTGAATGATAGACTACTGAAGAATCCCAAAAGTTGACCTCGGCTACCAACTTCGGGCATTCCTCAAGACAAATAGTGTGCTCGACCAACCTTAAAAATGGAGAGATGTCACAATGTTGTCATAATATATGCACAATCTATTCAAAAGCATGAGGGCGCCTTTACAGAGGCTATAGCAGAGCGCTCAGTTCCCTGAGAGACAGCAGAGGCAGTGGTGGTCTTCACGCAGGCTGTAGCAGAGGGAGTCGGGGAGAAGGGCGAGGTGGTCTTCACAGAGGCCCATAGCAGGGCTGGGGAGAAAGGCGAGGTGGTCTTCACAGAGGCCCATAGCAGGGCTGGGGAGAAAGGCGAGATGGTCTTCACAGAGGCCCATAGCAGGGCTGGGGAGAAAGGCGAGGTGGTCTTCACAGAGGCCCATAGCAGGGCTGGGGAGAAAGGCGAGATGGTCTTCAGAGGCCCGTAGCAGGGCTGGGGAGAAAGGCGAGGTGGTCTTCAGAGGCCTGTAGCAGGGCTGGGGAGAAGGGGCGAGGTGGTCTTCACAGAGCCCCGTAGCAGGGCTTGGTGAGAAACAGGAAAAGGTATAAGATTTATTATGAAAATGATTTGAACGTAAACCATATTAAAAACAAATATGTAATCAAACAAGCTCTTGACAGGTTAAGCTATAGCTGGCACGATACACTAAAAATGATCACCGACCGTACCGATCACTTATCGCATGCATTTGGCTGATATCGTTCATTACGTTAGTTAGCATATACTAGAGAAATGTAAAGTTTGAAATTATATACGTTTGCCAATACCAATTTGGACATTTTGTATTTATCGCCCAGCTCAAGAATAAGCTACACTGAGTGGACAAAACATTAAGAACACCTTCTTAATATTGAGTTACACCACCTTTTGCCCTCAGAACAGCCTCAATTTATCAGGGCATGGACTACAAGGTGTTAAGTGTTCCACAGGGATGCTGGCCCGTGTTTCTCATGACAAATTGGCAGGATGTCAAGAATGGTGGGCCATTCTTGATACACACGGGACACTGTTGAGCATGAAAACCCAGCAGCGTTTTAGTTCTTGACAAACTCAAACTGGTGCTCCTCACACCTACTTCCATACCCTGTTCAAAAGGTACTTCAATCTTTTGTCTTGCCCATTCACCCTCTGAGTGGCACACATACACAATCCGTCTCAATGCTTAAAAATCCTTAGGTAACCGGTCTCCTCCCCTTCATCTACACTGATTGAATTGGATTTAATAGGTTACATCAATAAGGGATCAGAGCTTTCACCTGGTCAGTTTGTCATGGAAACAGCAGGTGTTCTTAATGTTTTGTACACTCAAGTGTATATATCATTTTTACCCCAACAGACTTACTAGGCACGTCATGCTGAAGTGATAAAGGAAGTAAAGAAGGAGAAAAATGTATATGTATACTGACAATACGGTCATGTGAGATTTAAAACATGACAATAGTTTTTCTCCATGTTTTGATGAATGTTAGTTCTAGGTGTTAGTTCTAAAAGGATCACGGTGCATGATGTAGTAATTAAAAGGCCACTCGCAGACAGCGGTTTGGGGCACTTGCAGACGTTGTCTATGGGCGGGGACACTCACAGAGGCTGTAGACAACTTGGCCAGGCTACAGACATCTAGTGTCAGTTTAAAAAAAATATATATATATATTAGTTACATTTTTAAGGTTGTACTGTTATGAAAACCAATCAAATTTTATTGGTCACATAAACGTATTTAGCAGATGTTATTGCTAGTGTAGCAAAATGCTTGTACTTCTAGTTCTGACTGCAGCAATATCTAACAAGTAATATCTAACAATTTCACAACATACCCAATACACACACATCTACGTAAAGGAATGGAATAAGAATATATAAATATATGAACAAGCAATGTCAGCGCAGCATAGTCCTACGATTTTTTTTATTTCACCTTTATTTAACCAGGTAGGCTAGTTGAGAACAAGTTCTCATTTGCAACTGCGACCTGGCCAAGATAAAGCATAGCAGTGTGAACAGACAACACAGAGTTACACATGGAGTAAACAATTAACAAGTCAATAATACAGTAGAAAAAAGGAGAGTATATACATTGTGTGCAAAAGGCATGAGGAGGTAGGCAAATAATTACAATTTTGCAGATTAACACTGGAGTGATAAATGATCAGATGGTCATGTACAGGTAGAGATATTGGTGTGCAAAAGAGCAGAAAATAAAATAAATTAAAACAGTATGGGGATGAGGTAGGTAAAAATGGGTGGGTTATTTACCGATAGACTATGAACAGCGGCAGCGATCGGTTAGCTGCTCAGATAGCAGATGTTTGAAGTTGGTGAAGGAGATAAAAGTCTCCAACTTCAGCGATTTTTGCAATTCGTTCCAGTCACAGGCAGCAGAGAACTGGAACGAAAGGCGGCCAAATGAGGTGTTGGCTTTAGGGATGATCAGTGAGATACACCTTCTGGAGCGCGTGCTACGGGTGGGTGTTGCCATCGTGACCAGTGAACTGAGATAAGGCGGAGCTTTACCTAGCATGGACTTGTAGATGACCTGGAGCCAGTGGGTCTGGCGACGAATATGTAGCGAGGGCCAGCCGACTAGAGCATACAGGTCGCAGTGGTGGGTGGTATAAGGTGCTTTAGTGACAAAACGGATGGCACTGTGATAAACTGCATCCAGTTTGCTGAGTAGAGTGTTGGAAGCAATTTTGTAGATGACATCGTCGAGGATCGGTAGGATAGTCAGTTTCACTAGGGTAAGTTTGGCGGCGTGAGTGAAGGAGGCTTGGTTGCGGAATAGAAAGCCGACTCTTGATTTGATTTTCGATTGGAGATGTTTGATATGAGTCTGTAAGGAGAGTTTACAGTCTAGCCAGACACCTAGGTACTTATAGATGTCCACATATTCAAGGTCGGAACCATCCAGGGTGGTGATGCTGGTCAGGCGTGCGGGTGCAGGCAGCGAACGGTTGAAAAGCATGCATTTGGTTTTACTAGCGTTTAAGAGCAGTTGGAGGCTACGGAAGGAGTGTTGTATGGCATTGAAGCTCGTTTGGAGGTTAGATAGCACAGTGTCCAAGGACGGGCCGGAAGTATATAGAATGGTGTCGTCTGCGTAGAGGTGGATCAGGGAATCGCCCGCAGCAAGAGCAACATCATTGATATATACAGAGAAAAGAGTCGGCCCGAGAATTGAACCCTGTGGCACCCCCATAGAGACTGCCAGAGGACTGGACAGCATGCCCTCCGATTTGACACACTGAACTCTGTCTGCAAAGTAATTGGTGAACCAGGCAAGGCAGTCATCCGAAAAACCGAGGCTACTGAGTCTGCCGATAAGAATATGGTGATTGACAGAGTCGAAAGCCTTGGCAAGGTCGATGAAGATGGCTGCACAGTACTGTCTTTTATCGATGGCGGTTATGATATCGTTTAGTACCTTGAGCGTGGCTGAGGTGCACCCGTGACCGGCTCGGAAACCAGATTGCACAGCGGAGAAGGTACGGTGGGATTCGAGATGGTCAGTGACCTGTTTGTTGACTTGGCTTTCGAAGACCTTAGATAGGCAGGGCAGGATGGATATAGGTCTGTAACAGTTTGGGTCCAGGTTGTCTCCCCCTTTGAAGAGAGGGATGACTGCGGCAGCTTTCCAATCCTTGGGGATCTCAGACGATATGAAAGAGAGGTTGAACAGGCTGGTTATAGGGGTTGCGACAATGGCGGCGGGTAGTTTCAGAAATAGAGGGTCCAAATTGTCAAGCCCAGCTGATTTGTACGGGTCCAGGTCCTGCAGCTCTTTCAGAACATCTGCTATCTGGATTTGGGTAAAGGAGAACCTGGAGAGGCTTGGGCAAGTAGCTGCGGGGGGGGGCGGAGCTGTTGGCCGAGGTTGGAGTAGCCAGGCGGAAGGAATGGCCAGCCGTTGAGAAATGCTTATTGAAGTTTTCGATAATCATGGGTTTATCGGTGGTGACCGTGTTACCTAGCCTCAGTGCAGTGGGCAGCTGGGAGGAGGTGCTCTTGTTCTACATGGACTTCACAGTGTCCCAGAACTTTTTGGAGTTGGAGCTACAGGATGCAAACTTCTGCCTGAAGAAGCTGGCCTTAGCTTTCCTGACTGACTGCGTGTATTGGTTCCTGACTTCCCTGAACAGTTGCATATCGCGGGGACTATTCGATGCTATTGCAGTCCACCACAGGATGTTTTTGTGCTGGTCCAGGGCAGTCAGGTCTGGAGTGAACCAAGGGCTATATCTGTTCTTAGTTCTGCATTTTTTGAACGGAGCATGCTTATCTAAAATGGTGAGGAAGTTACTTTTAAAGAATGACCAGGCATCCTCAACTGACGGGATGAGGTCAATGTCCTTCCAGGATACCCGGGCCAGGTCGATTAGAAAGGCCTGCTCACAGAAGTGTTTTAGGGAGCGTTTGACAGTGATGAGGGGTGGTCGTTTGACTGCGGCTCCGTAGCGGATACAGGCAATGAGGCAGTGATCGCTGAGATCCTGGTTGAAGACAGCGGAGGTGTATTTGGAGGGCCAGTTGGTCAGGATGACATCTATGAGGGTGCCCTTGTTTACAGATTTAGGGTTGTACCTGGTGGGTTCCTTGATGATTTGTGTGAGATTGAGGGCATCTAGCTTAGATTGTAGGACTGCCGGGGTGTTAAGCATATCCCAGTTTAGGTCACCTAACAGAACAAACTCTGAAGCTAGATGGGTAGATACAGTAGAATAGAATACAGTATATACATATGAGATGAGTAATGCAAAATATGTAAACATTATTTAAGTGGCATTATTAAAGTGGCCAATGATTTCAAGTCTGTATGTGGGCAGCAGTCTCTCTGTGCTAGTGATGGCTATTTAACAGACTGATGGCCTTGAGAGAGAGCTGTTTTTCAGTCTCGGTCCCTGCTTTGATGCACCTGTACTGACCCCGCCTTCTGGATGATAGCAGGATGAACAGGCAGTGGCTCGGGTGGTTGTTGTCCTTAATGATCTTTTGGGCTTTCCTGTGACATTGGGTGCTTTCCTTTTCTTTTCTTGAACTGCAAAAGAGAGAGAGAAACCGAATGGACACAATGATCAAAGAAGGAAACCAAGTCACCTGTCAAAAGGATTATCTGAATCAATGTTCTGTCATGGCAGCAGAGCCATAGTAATTGGGAAAAATATGACAAAAAATTAAATATTTACCATTGACAACAAGTTCAATGCGGTCCTCAATGGAGGAGTCTGAACAGCAGATACAGACGCTGGGGGTGCTGTAGGTGTTGGCCCAGCAGGTTCATTGGAGAGACCTGCTTAAAATATAGACGGGACATTACTAGATAGAGTATGGTACCTCATTTGAATTAATCAGGAAAGTGAATACATGTTTTAGCCTGTAAGCTTTATTAATCCCCCCCCCCCCCCCCCCCCGGGCTGCTGTTAACTACAGCACTCTCAAGCTCACCCATCCCCCACACAACGGAAACCGTGAGTCAAGGGGTGATGAACTCTGGCTCTCTCTGAAACTTTCATTAACCTGTTGTGATTGGTTGATAAGATCACAGCTTGGTACTTTGACACTGTGCATACTCTCTTTGTTACAATATGCAATGACAATTTAATGGCCAAATATTAGAATAAAGTTGCTGTTCATTAGTATTAAAGGCTTACATTTAATGACCGGTATTTCAAGTACTGTATATACAAAAGTATGTCAACACCCCTTCAAATTAGTGGATTTGGCTATTTCAGCCATACCCATCACTGACAGGTGTTTAAAATCAAACACCCAGCCATGCAATCTCCATAGACAAACATTGACAGTAGAATGGCCTTACTGAAGACGTTGGAAAGGTGGCATCCTATGACGTTGCCACAAGTCAGTTCATCACATTTCTGCCCTGCTAGAGCTGCCCCGGTCAACTGTAAGTGCTGTTATTGTGAAATGGAAATGTCTAGCAGCATCAACGGCTCAGCAGGAAAGTGGTAGGCCACACAAGCTCACAGAACGGGACCGCTGAAGTGCGTAGCACATAAAAATAGTCTGTCCTCGTTTGCGGCACTCACTACCGAGTTCCAAACTGCCTCTGGATGCACCGTCAGCACAATAACTGTTTGTCGGGATCTGCATGAAATTGGTTTCTGTGGCCAAGAAGCCGCACACAAGCTTAAGATCACCATGCGCAATGCCAAGTGTCTGCTGGAGTGGTGTAAAGCTAGACTACATTGGATTCTGGAGCAGACGAAACGCATTTTCTGGAGTGATGAATCACGCTTCACCATCCGGCAGTCTGACTGACTAATCTGGGTTTGGCAGATGCCTGGTGAACACCACCTGCCCCAATGCATAGTGCCAACTGTAAAGTTTGGTGAAGGAGGAATAATGGTCTGGGGTTGTTTTTCATGGTTCGGTCTAGGACCCTTGAAGGGAAATCTTAACGCTACAGAATTCAGTGACATTCTAGACGAGTCTGTGCTTCCAACTTTGGCAACAGTTTGGGGAAGGCCCTTACAGGTTTCAGCATGCACCCGTGCACAAAGCGACGTCTTTACAGAAATGGTTTGTCGATCGGTGTGGAAGAACTTGACTGGCATGCGCAGAGCCCTTGACCTCAACCCCATCAAGCACCTTTGGGAAGAATTGGAACTCCAATTGTGAGCCTGGCCTTATCGCCCAATATCAGCCGCCAGCCTCACTAATGCTCTTGTGGCTGATGGAATCAAGTCCCCAACATGTAGTGAAAAACCTTCTCAGAAGAGTGGAGGCTGTTATAGCAGCAAAGAGGGGACCAACTCCGTATTAATGCCCATGAATTTGGAATGAGATGTTTGATGAGTAGGTGTCCACATACTTTTGGTCATGTAGTGTAAAACAGTATGTTTTCTAGATGAACACACAGTTCAAATGTCACAGGCCTATGCATGTTTTGTTATTTAACTCTTGTCATAATACATACCTTCTTAAAGAGGTCATACCACTTCTACCTCGGAGCTGGCCTGTTGCCTGCATCGGGAAGGCCAAACCCCTGTGGTGGCAAATGTCTGTAAGCAAGACATTCACTTATAGGGCTTATGGGTCTTTTTAGGCATCTGAAACCAACAGGATGAATGTATCACACTACCACAATAACAATTTAGCAAGACATAGCAAACCTAATGTGAACTAGGCTAATGCAGTCAGCCTAAAATAATACACTGTGTTATTGGAAAACAAGTCCGTATTCAAGCAAGTAGGCTCATTGCAAATTTGTAAGCTAGGCTATATCATGGACTGATTTTTAATTAATCAACCATTACATATGTGTAAGTTACATTCGCTAAAGCTGTTTATAACTAGAAGTTTGTCCCCTGGATATCAAAGCATAATCTAACTTAGTTGGCATAATACTGTAAGCTGTTTATACATGGCTAGCTAGCCAACAAACGTAGCTAGCTGAAAATAATTCACCCAAATGGGCAATAACCTTGTTAAGATTAGCAGATTGCATGATATTTTGGCTCGCACCAACTTTGACAGTTCTCTTACCCATAAAAACAAATGTTAGAGCTACTGTAATGTTACCGTACTGTTACCATGCTAGCTAGATAGCTAGCTAGCTTGCCCCGCAGCTAAGCTAACCACTTTCCACAGGGTGATGAAAGTGCACTGTGATCTTGATGCTCCTTTACGATAAATATTGAGGGTCTTATTCTGGTGACATGACGATACTTGACTGCTGTTTTGACAAATAAAAACTATTCTCGCTCTTATCCATAATAATCTCATAATGTAAGCTAGCCTACCCACACAGCCTACCTGCACTGTACCCACACAGCCTACCTGCACTGTATCTGCGAGCTGTTGGCTAGAGCACACGTGCCAAGACCAGAGTAAACACGTTTGCTATTTAACGCAACTTTTTAAGACGACTATCGGTTGAGTTGAAAATGTAAGTGTACACAAAAATGTGTTTCCATATTTCGGAAACGCCACTGGTGTGAAAATGCACACATTTTCTTTATGCCGATTTTAGAATATTCGCATAGAAATCTGTGACCAGTTGGATGGAAACCTAGCTTCTGACACTCCTGTCCCTTTTTTGCTATCCTAACTTTGTCTTCATGTTTCTCCAGCTGTACCAGCAGGGTCGGCTCTGCCAGCTGGGAGGGGAGTTCTGTGAGCTGGAGGTGTTTGCCAAAGTTCTAAGGGCATCTGACAAAAGGTACTTTGTGTGTGTATATGTGTGTGTGTATATATATATATATATGTATGTATGTATGTATGTATGTATGTATGTATGTATGTATGTATGTATGTATGTGTGTGTGTGTGTGTGTGTGTGTGTGTGTGTGTGTGTGTGTGTGTGTGTGTGTGTGTGTGTGTGTGTGTGTGTATATATATGTATATATATATATCATATTCTGTATGGTAATCTGACTTCATGATCATGTGAAGAAAAAGGGATATGATGATCCTTGAGAGATCCTTGAATGTCATTGTCACGCATTTTGACCGGTTCTCATGTATGACTGTATCACATCGTCATGCCCGGTCTTTGTGTATGTGCCTGCAGACACCTCCTGCACCATTGCTTCCAGGCCCTGATGGATCATGGGGTGAAAGTGGCTTCTGTCCTGGCCAACTCCTTCAGCCGCCGCTGCTCATACATTGCAGAGTCTGATGCCCATGTGAAAGAGAAGGCTATTCAGTTTGGCTTTGTTTTAGGTAGGCGCCCGCACCCATCAACTTTCTTTACCATTTTGTGTCTGATTGTACTAATGTTGACCCTGTCCTGTAGGTGGCTTTCTGTCTGATGCAGGCTGGTATGGTGATGCAGAGAAGGTGTTTCTGTCGTGTCTGCAGCTGTGCACACTGCATGACGAGGTGCTTCACTGGTACCGTGCTGTGGAGTGCTGTGTCAGGTCAGTGGGTCACAGAGCGTTAGTATATCCAATTCTAGTTCTATGGCTGGTTACTCTTAGTCTGTATTTTTCCACAAAAGCTTACCAGATTCACTAATTTCTCTTAGGTTGCTTCATGTCCGGAATGGCAACTGCAAGTACCATCTTGGTGAAGAGACTGTCAAGTTGGCCCAGTTGTATATGGACAAACTGGCCAAACATGGTCATCAGGCCAACAAAGCTGCGCTCTATGGAGAGCTGTGTGCGCTGCTTTTTGCTAAGAGCCACTATGATGAGGTATGTTGCCTGGTAAAGATATATCAATTGGTTCTGTTAGATTCTTTTGGTGTTCTGGTTTATCATGTTGATCTCATCACTGATATTGTCTTTTGCAGGCCTACAGGTGGTGCATAGAGGCAATGAAAGAAATCACAGTGGGTTTGCCTGTTAAAGTTGTGGTAGATGTCCTGAGACAGGCCTCCAAGGTACGAGTGTTTCCTTTTCCTGTGTTATAGACATGTCTATGAATGTATTAATAAATACTTTTTGAGATGTCCCCATACTATTGTCACATGAGTCACTGCAGTACTCTGTTAGTCATAGATACTGCTTCGGACTGTAGTTAGTAGGGATGTAACGATTCACCGATACACATTGGTCCCAGATACAAAGTGCTTTGGTCTGAGGACCCCAAACCGAACCAAATGTAGCATACATTGGTCAGAGAATCGATTCAAACGTTACAAATCGCTTTCACATTTGTTTTTTATGTTGGTTCACTAACATTTATTACATGAATTCTACCTTCTGAAAAATACAGTGCTTTCAGAAAGTTTTCATACCCCTTGACTTTTTCCAAATCTTGTTGTTACAGCCTGATTTAAAAATAGATTTAAGTTCAATACCCCATAAAGTCAGTGGAATTATGTTTATTTATTTGACAAATTAATTAAAAATTAAAAGCTGAAATGTCTTTTAGTAAATAAGTATTCAATCCCTTGTTATGGTAACCTCATCTCTGTACCCCACACATACAATTATATGTAAGGCCCCTCATTCGACCACGGAATTTCAACCACAAAGACCAGGGAGCTTTGCCTCGCAAAGAAGGGTACCTATAGGTAGAAGTGTATAAAATAAAAATCAGACATTGAGTGTCCCTTTTTCATGGTCAAGTTTTTCATTATACTTTGGATGGTGTATCAATACACCCAGTCACTACAAAGATACAGGCATCCTTCTTAACTCAGTTGACGGAGAGGAAGGAAACCACTCAGGGATTTCACCATGAGGCCAATGGTGACTTTTTTAATGGTTGTGATAGGAGAAATTGAGGATGAATCAACAACATTGTAGTTACTCCACAATACTAACCTAAATGACAGCGTAAAAGGGAAGCCTGTACAGAATAAAAAATATTCCAAAACATGCCTCCAGTTTGCAATAAGGTACTAAAGTAATACTGCAACTGTGGCAAATTTGTCCTTAATACAAAAGTATGTTTTTGTGGCTAATACAACACATTGCTAATTACCACTCTCCATATTTTCAAGCATAGTGGTGGCTGCATCATGTTATGGGTATGCTTGTCATCGTTAAGGTCTAGGGAGTTTTTCAGGATAAATAAACGACTGGAGCTAAGCACAGGCAAAATCCTAGAGGAAATCCTGGTTCACTCTGCTTTCCACCAGACACAGGGAGGTTAAGACACCTTTGACCTAAAACACAAGGCCAAATCAACTCATGTTACTTATCAAGAAGAAAGTGAATTTTGTGGCCAAGTTATAGCTTTGATTTAAATCTACTTGAAAATGGTTGTCTAGCAATGATCAACAACAAATTTGATGGTGCTTGAGGAATTTGAAAGAAAATAATGGACAAATGTTGCACAATCCATGTGTGGAACGCTCCCAGCTGTGAATGAATACTTATGTAAATGAGATCTATGTGTTTCATTTCAAATTTGTAACAGTTTCTAAAAACTTGTTTTCACTTTATCGAACACCTTCAGTATTCAAATGCTAAAATGGCATGTGTGATATTAAGCTTTATTCGTTGAGTGCATTCTGAAAGTATTCGGATCCCTTCACTTTTTCCACATTTTGTTACATTACAGCCTTATTCTAAAATGGATTACATTCATTATTTTCCTTGTCAATCTACACACAGTACCCCATAATGACAAGGCAAAAACAGGTGAAGTCTTTAACATTTTATTATAAAAAATAAAAAACACCTAAGTTACATAAGTATTCCCCATAATAACAAAGCAAATACATCTTTCTAGAAATGTTAGCAGATTTATAAATTAAAAAATATATACCTGATTTGCATAAGTATTCAGACCCTTTTGTTATGAGACTCGAAATTGAGCTCCGGTGCATCCTTTTTCCATTGATCATCCTTTAGATGTTTCTACAACTTGATTGGAGTCCACCTGTGGTAAATTAAATTGATTGGACATGATTTGGAAAGGCACACACCTGTCTATTGTCCGTAGGATTCCGAGACAGGATTGTGTCGAGGCACAGACCTGAGGAAGGATACCAAAACATTTCTGCAGCATTGAAGGTCCCCAAGAACACAGTGGCCTCCATCCTTTTTAAATGGAAGAAGTTTAGAGCCACCAAAACTCTTCCTAGAGCTGGCCGCCCGCCTTTATGGTAGAGTGGCCAGACGGAAGCCACTCCTCAGTAAAAGGCATATGACAGCCCGCTTGGAGTTTGCCAAAAGGCACCTAAAGGACTCTGACGATGAGAAACAAGATTCTCTGGTCTGAGGAAACCAAGATTGAACTCTTTGGCCTGAATGTCAAGCATCACCTCTGGAGGAAACCAGGCATGAATGTTTATGCAACAAATGTTAGTGAATCGCATCTATTCAGTTTCTAATTAAACCAAATTTTACCGAATCATTTCAAACTAAAAGGTATGGTTCCTGTATCGTATCAGAGCCCATGTACTGTATCTCGAAACGTAGCGAATCGTCTGGGAAAGATGTACATCCCTAGTAGTTTGATCTTAGTGTGGTTTCATGTGTTTGGACCAACAGGCCTGTGTGGTAAAGAGGGAGTTCAGTAAGGCAGAGCAGCTGATAAAGCATGCTGTTTTCCTGGCACGGTAAGTTAGATTCACCACACTTTTTGTTTGAGTGTTGTACTCCTTGTCTCTGTCTCCTTCAGTAATGTCTGTTTCCTTATTGTTTCTGCAGTGAGCATTTTGGACACAAGCATCCCAAATATTCAGACACTCTCCTTGATTATGGGTTTTATTTGCTGAATGTGGATAACATCTGCCAATCAGTTGCAATATACCAGGTGGGTGAGTCAGTCTGAGATGTCGATTGACAGCAGAGAGGGTGTATCAGATGTGTGATATTGAAACTGTGTTAATATTCCAGACGGCTTTAGATATCCGGCAGTCGGTTTTCGGGGGAAAGAATATCCATGTGGCCACAGCACACGAGGACCTGGCATACTCCTCCTATGTCCATCTGTACAGCTCTGGCAAATTTGACAACGCGCTGTGAGTAATCAACCAGGGGTACTTGGCCTATCCACAGGGGGTATTTGAAGACTCATGAGACCATAGCTTTACTGGTAAAATGGACATGAGGGGTTACTTCTAGTGAACTCCAGGCAGAGCTAAATTCAGTTGGTGGTACAGTAACTGAGAAAGGTTGGGAACCACTGCTGTAAGGTACTTGTTGTCCATTTGATGTTATGTATGTACTTTTAGTCTCTCTTGTATTTGGAAGTTCATGCAGGCCAATTGCAGTGTCCCTCCCAAAAGTGATGTTCCTGCCTTTATTTTGTTTCCTAGGGAATGTTTGTGCTTTAGCTACTGTGTCACAGAGTTAAATCTGTTTATCTGCTGTGCCCCCTGGGTATGTTGTGTACAGATTCCACGCAGAGAGGGCCATAGACATCATCACTCACATTCTCCCAGAGGATCATCTGCTGCTGGCCTCCTCCAAAAGAGTCAAAGGTAAAACGGCTTTCACAACCATCTGTTTACTCTTGTCCCACGTTGTCCGTGATGGGCACGATGATGTCTGTGATTCTCAACTGCTGCCGAGTCAATTACTGAAGAGGAGTTGTTTTATTTTGGAGGAGAGGTCCGTGTTATTTGGATTAGATCAGTTGATCCGTTTTCATCTTTCATTTCCTGACTAACTTGAGGTGTACGTCTGACTCTCTGTACCTCTTCTGACTGTGCTGTGCTGCTCACTCAGCTCTGATCCTGGAGGAGATCGCTATTGACTGCCACAACAAGGAAACAGAGGAGAGGCTGCTCCAGGATGCCCATGACCTCCACCTCTCCTCCCTCCAGCTGGCCAAGAAAGCCTTCGGGGAGTTTAATGTTCAGACAGCGAAACACTATGGCAACCTGGGCCGCCTCTACCAATCCATGAGGAAGTTCAAGGTCAGAATTAGATCATCCCTCCCTTCCAACCCCTGAGACAAGTGTCTGTAGAAAGCATGCAGAAGGTGACCTGTGACACACTTTCATCATAAACTGCCATCCAAATGTTCTCCACGGTGTTTACGGACCCTGTGACCCACTTTTGGAGCAGGAATCTGCTCTCCAAGTAGGTTAAAATGTCACAGAGGCTCTGGGATTTAATGATGGCTGAAAAGCTGTATACAGACCCCAAGGCTGTGATTGACTGAGAGGTCTCATCTGTTTTTGTTTTTCAGGAGGCAGAGGAGATGCACATCAAGGCCATCCAGATCAAGGAGCAGCTTCTGGGTCAGGAGGACTATGAGGTGGCTCTGTCTGTGGGCCACCTGGCCTCTCTCTACAACTACGACATGAACCAGTATGAAGATGCTGAGAGGCTCTACCTGCGCTCCATCGCTATCGGTCAGTCACTAGTTTAGATGGGGTCTATTTGACCTTTGTACTCTTCTTTTGTAATCTATTCTTCCTCATTGTCCTATTCGATATTCTTACCAGTATGTGTGCTTTTCCCCTGCAGGTAAGAAGCTGTTTGGCGAGGGCTACAGTGGACTGGAATACGACTACAGGGGCCTAATTAAACTGTACAACTCTTTGGGGAACTATGAGAAAGTCTTTGAGTACCACAATATTTTATCCAATTGGAATCGGCTGAGGGACCGGCAGTTTGCTGTAGCTGATGCCCTGGAGGACGTCAACACCAGCCCCCAGGCCACAGAGGAGGTGGTGCAGTCCTTCCTACTGTCACAGAACCATGGGGCCGGCCCACCTGCTTAGGCTTCCTACACAGACACATGCACACACATGCCCACACGCAGATAGAAACGCTAAGGTGTTCACAGCTCGCTTAAATCTATTGAACACACCCTCTCCACATCAAGTTACACGGTTGGCCTTGCAATGGGCCACCTGGCTTTAGGGAAATGCACTATGGCCTGTGGAATGCATCTGATCCAGTCTTTTTATCGTTCTCCTGTGATCAACCCTGCAGTTAACATTTGATGGGAGGAATCACTTGCTATACACTTTGCATTACCTAACACCGCTTCCATCACCGTCAGTCTTCTGTTAGAGGAATTGAGACCGGGGGGGGGGGGGGGGGGGAGAGAGAAAACAATGAGAACATGGTGTTTTATAGAATAGTACATGGGTTTTTTTTCTGCTTCATTTTTGGTCAGAGCTTGCCCTTTATTGACCATTGATGTCCCCTGTAAGCATGGATTCAGCACCACTTGGCTTTTTGCTTTGGTCAATTATAAAAAGCCAGAGTGACTTTTTCTGGGTGCAATCCTTCTGTTATTGTGCTAATGTCATGAGGGAGTTTACAACCCATTTCATCCATGGACCAAATCTTCGGTTCTATTTCTTTTTGGAATATCTGTTTCTGCCTCACTCTAAAGATGTTGTTGGTCCTTCATGCATGCGTTTTAAAGGTTGTCTGTGATTTGATGAATTTGAAATGCACCAGCATGTGTATTGAATTGGACCACAATTGTGCTCCACAATTGTTGGACCACTGACTTATGGAATATTTGAAAGTGTACGTTAGAGTACCTTTGTGGAATTAAAATGCCAAGTATTTTTAAGGAATTTCATGAAGCTAAACCAAACACAAGTCAGCTAAAACTTGCTATTGAGATGACTCCCTCCCTGTCGGACTAAGACCCTCAACACACCGTTAACAATAGAATGGGTCTCGTGTTTTCATTTTAGAATGAAGATAGTAAAGGTAGTAGTGCTAGTGAACGGTTACCTAGTGCAACGTTAAGTAATGATGTACCCCATTTTGTATGGACTAGGTAAATAGAAATGATTGCCTTGCTTTTAAACATGCACGTCTGTCTCATGGCTGTTAATTTTACATGTGCTGTTATAGTCCAACTGAAGTCCAAGCCTTAGCCTTAAAGGACGATCAGCCCAAGGTGCTCTTGCTCTGGTTATTAGCATGCTTCCTTTCCATATGCCGACACAGGACAGAGACAGGAAGGTCACATGTTTGACCTGACATGCACTACATGGCCAAAATTATGTGGACATCGCTTCAAATTAGTGGATTTGGCTATTTCAGCTACACCCATGCTGATAGGTGTATCAAATCAAGGACACAGCCATGCAATCTCGAAGGCCAAACATTGGCAGTAGAATGGCCCATTTTGAAAAGCTCAGTGACTTTCAACGTGGCACCATCGTAGGATGCCACCTTTCCAGCAAGTCAGTTTGTCAAATGTCTGCCCTGCTATAGCTGCTATGGTCAACTGTAAGTGCTGTTATTGTGAAGTGGAAACGTCTAGGGGCAACAACGGCTCAGCCGTGAAGTGGTTGGCCACACAAGCTCTCAGAACAGGAGTGTAGGGTGTAGTGCATAAAAATCATCTCCTTGGTTGCAACGCTCTCTACCGAGTTCCAAACTGCCTCTGGAAGCAACGTTTGCACAAGAGCTGTTCGTCGGGAGATTTGTCAAATTAAGCTTCATGAAATGGGTTTCCAGCTGCATACAAGCCTAAGATCACCATGCGCAAATGCCAAGCGTTGGCTGGCGTGGTGTAAAGCTCGCCGCCATTGGACTCTGGAGCAGTGGAAACGAGTTCTCTGGATTGATGAATCATGCTTCAGCATCTGGCAGTCTGACGGACTAATCTGTGTTTGGTGGATGCCAGGAGAACACTACCTGCCCCCAATGAATAGTGCCAACTGTAAAGTTTGGTGGAGGAGGAATAATGAACTGTGGCTGTTTTTCGTGGTTCGGGCCAGGCCCCTTAGTTCAAGTGAAGGGAAATCTTAATGCTACAGAATACAATGACATTCTAGATGATAATGTGCTTCCAACTTTGTGGCAACAGGTTGGGGAATCCCTTTCCAGTTTCAGCATGCCCCCGTGCACAAAGCAAGGTATTTATCGGCGTGGAAGAACTTGACTGGCCTGCGCAGAGCCCTGACCTCAACCCCATCGAACACCTTTGGGATGAATTGGAACGCCAACTGCTAGCCAGGCCTAATCGCCCAACATCATTGCCCGACTTCACTAATGCTCTTGTGGCTCAATGAAAGAAAGTCCTCGCAGCAATATTCCAACATCTAGTGGAAAGCCTTCCCAGAAGAGTGGAGGCTGTGATCGCAGCAAAGGGGAGACCATATTAGTGCCCATGAATTTGGAACGAGATGTCCGAACAGATGTCTACATACTTTTGGCCATGTATTGTCTCTTCAAGCTAAGACTGATCATGTTGTCCTCAAATCAAGGACACCCAGTCCTTCTGAGGGATGACCGCCAGTACTGTTTGTCAGCCAGCTTGACTCAACAGCTTTGTTGTGTAAAGTATTGCACCATGGGTGATGAATTAGGATGAACCGAGTTCAAGCTTTAGAGACGGAAGGTGACAGGGAAGGCCGTTCTGAGGCAGATCAAGGGACAAGACATCTTAAAATCTGAACAGGTGAAGCAAATGGACATTCTCAAATTCCAACCCTTTTATCCCCAAGTGCTTTGCCTGTGTACATCTGAAAATAAAAACCATTTTAGATTTAAGAAATTGAATGTTCAAAAAAGTTTTCCACCTCCTTGTAAACTGTGGTGACTGGTATATGGTTGTCTTTATGTCCCTGGTTTTGTTTACAAGGCTTTAATTGTTTCTGGTGAATGTTACTGTTTGGGTCTGAATATCTGATGGTATTTGTGATTGCTGCACACATGAATTTGGGGCTGAGCCCCCCCCCCCCTCCTGTCTTTTACGTCTGTCAGTGTCAGCAAGACCGCTAAAAGATTCATTGAAGACGTCTCTCTGGAACGAGGCATAGCATCTCAATCAGGAGTTTCATCTTTGTATGTTATAGGTGGAACATCTATTGAGAGTTGAACACTTCTAGACACGTTTTCCACTGAAACTGGAGCAAATGCAGCCCATGTAGCTTTTTTTATTTCGTTTTTACTACGTGCTGTCTATATCCTCACATGCATTGCAAGGCGCCAGCCTTTTGTAAAGCACATTTATTTCCACACTAACATTTTAACCGTTGCTCACTCTGAAACTCTCATGTAAATAGAAAATGGTCTAATTCTAGAAGTATAACTATGGGCAAGTTTCACAGACCTGCATTAAGCCCACTCTTGGACTAAATTGTACTTTTGACTATGACTACTGTTATGGCTAAACTTAATTTGAAAGGTTTTGCATCAGAAACTACCCTGTATTTCATCCATAGTTAGTTAAACAATGTTCTTGACATTTTAAGGTCTTTATTATCGAAAGGTAATTTGGCCAACTCCTGGAGTCATTTAATCTTGGTCTGTGAAACTGGCCCTAAATGTGTTTTTAAAAGAGGTTGTTATACACACACACACACACATTTTGAGTTTAGGTATGACTCTGAGAGAAGTATTTGCAGAACTAGATTGCAGATATTCCATACATGCTGTATCAGAGTTTTTAAAGAACTGTGGTGTGCATTCATCTTTTGAAATATTGTATTTATTGTATACTGCGTGAAGTACTGCCTGCTGCATAGTTGTGGATACAGTCCTCTGGTAAGAGTGGCTTTAGTGGTTGTTCATCATGACATCCATGGCTACCCAGAAAGGTAAGACGAAATTGGAGGAATGTGTGTACTGAGAACATGTAAATCATTTTCATTTTATGTACTGCCTTCTGCAGTACCCCTAAATTTGAACAGATGGCAACAGTGACAGGCAAATGGCAACAGGTCAGCCCATTATTCTGTCATAGGATGGGATCTTTAAATGAAATTGCACAAACAATATGAAATGAAAGGACTTTCCGTAATCTCCTTTTGTTTCATATCAACACTACTGTGTTTTTGTACATTTTTTCATTAACATTTTACAAAGCTCTGAAAAGATGAAGGAATATTGACATGTCTATGAATTGAAAAGATACATGTAAACGTTGACATCATTAGTGCCACAGTGCGCTTTTTTATGGATAGATGAACGTTATTTGGCTTGTGTAACGCAATGCACCACCATTAAATGATATTAAACTTGTTTGTACATTATGAATCTGTGTCGGTTATTCTTTGGCAATAACACAAACTTACTAAAGTCAGTAAGTCTTGATTATGTAAACTTGCTGAAATATTTCAAGGGCTTTGATGAACTGCATCCAGTTGCAGCCCCGTAGTAGCCTGTAACTTAAACTAGCCTGTCACTAAACCAATACTATCGCCATCTACTGGCCGTGGTTAATCCTTACCACATTACATGTGAACTCTTTTTTTTTCGGTCCTTGCTGTCCGGGATCCTTGGGACGTCCCCACCCCATTTAAATTGAACGGTAAAATAGTAATTTCCCTTTATAATCATCCTTTCCTAGCTTCATTTCCTACTTTATTAGCATCCTTTCATATTTTCCTAATTCAGGGAAGGAAAACATGTCCCTTTCCTTCTTACCTCGCTCCCTTCTTCCTTTCCTAACTACTAGCCGTGGCACAAATAGAATGAGCCAGATGTTTCATCGGATTTATAGATCTGAAGTATCCTGCTGGCGATTCCAGGAAGCCCAGTGGTCGGCAGTGAGAGATGATGGAACTAGAAGGATTTTGTCCGACTTTCTGCTCATTTTCTCATCGATGAAACATTTGATTTCAAAACAGTTTTCTGTTCCCAAAACGAACATTTGTTGCCAACAGAGTTGACTAAGTTTTGTACACCTTACAATATGCAAAAGTAAAATAATAATTTTATATATATAAACAAATAAAAAAGGATGTTCAGAATCAGTGCAAGGGCGAATTGAGTTATTGCACATGCGCACTTCACAGAGTAGGCGCTCCCTAATGGAAATATAAAAATGCATGCTAGATTTGGAACTGCCCAGGCCTGTAAGAACGAGCCAATAGGCTCTCGCCAGCTGCTCCTCCTGCCAACTATGAAATAAGGAAAGGAAAGGGTTCTAGGAAATAAAATGAGGAAATGAAAGGAAATAGAAAAGGAAGCAAGGAAAGGGAGCTAGGAAAGGAGGTAAGGAGCTAGGAAAATAAAGGAGATAAAGAAAGGGAGATTGGGAAGGGAGAGAGGAAATGGGGGTAGGGGAGAATAGGAAGCCAGGAAAGAAGGAAAGGAAGCTAGGAAAAGAAAGGAGATAGGGAAGGAGGAGGGGAAAGGAGTTAGGGAAAGAAAGGAATCTAGGAAAGAAGCTAGGAAAGGAGGAAAAGAAGGGTGCTAGGAAAGGACAGGAGAGTGGAAAGGACAAAAAAAGGGAGCAAGGAAAAGGAATCTATGAAAGAAAATGATGGAAGAAAGGGAAGAAGGAAAAGGAACAAGGAAAGGGAGCTAGGAAATGTGGAAATGAGCTAGGAAAGGAGATAACGAAAGGGAACTAGGGATGGAGTTGAGGCAGCTAGGAAAGGAGGAAAGGAAGATAGGAAAGAAAAGGATGCTAGGAAAGGAGGAAAAGAAAGGGAACCAGGAAAGGAAATGGAGCGAGAAAAGGAGAAAAGGAAAGGAAGCTAGGACAAGGGAGCTAGAAAAGGAAAAAATTAACTAGGAAAGGTAAGGAGATAAGGAAAGAGAGATTTGGAAGGAGGAGAGGAAGCTAGGATTGGAGAGGAAAGGAATTTCAAGAAAGAAAAGGAGGCGTTTACATGTATGTGGTTGAGATGAACTATGACCAGTAGAGAGGAAAGGAAAGGAAGAAGAAAATGAAATTAGGAAAGGAATATAAGAAATTAGGAAATGCAAGGGAGCGAGGAAAGGAATCTAGGAAAGAAAAATTCACATCTATGTGGTAGGGATTAACCACGGACAATAGATGGGTATTGGTTTAGTGACGAGCTAGTTTTATGGTGTCTTCAAGACAAATAGGAACTCGAAAATAACCGAGGTCAAATCATGAAGTCGGTGATCTTCAGGTTGGAAAGTCGAAGCATTAGAAATATCGTTTTTTCCCCGAGTTCCTAGCAGTCTTGAAAGCACTGATTTAGTTATCCGAGGTCCCAGTTGTTTTGAACGCGGCAATAGTCACTGCCTTCTGCGGGGCTGCAGCTGGATACTATTGGCTTTGACAGGTGATCACGTGACTTTTAGTCGAAGAGGCATCGGCAAAGCTTCGGTATACGCAAGGCTCCCTAGACATTATTAGATAGTTTTGACCGCAGTGTACAAGCTAGTTAAATGAACAAAGCAGTTGGTAGCTGCCTTTTATATTTGTAAGGCTGCTGCTATGAAATGAGGAAAACATGGGAGCCAAAGAGTCAAGGATAGGTTTCCTTTCGTATGACGAGGCTATCAACAGAGGTAAACATAATTGACCATTTGCTAACCTTGGCTAGCTAGCTGTCAACATTAGCCAGCTAGCTAATGAATCTAACGCTAACTTCGTTTATGCTAGCTCTGTTGGATGAGTAATACGTTGCTAACGTTACTAGCTAGCTAACGTTAAGGACAGGCAATTAACTAGCTAACGTTAGTGGACTAAGGTTTAATTCAAATGGGTAGCTAGTACTGCTAGCTTCAGGCTAGCATTAACGGTAATTAGACGCAGTACTGCGGTTAGTTAGTTTACATACTATTCTTTTTTTTATACCCTAAAGATGTACGTTAAAGTACTGCCCTCGGGATCAGGATAGGTTGATGATGACATAGGTATTGGGGAGAGGCCAACGACCGGAAAATAAGGCCTAGAGCTACTGGTAGCTAGCTGTGTACAGTAACTGTCAGTGCCCTGTCATCTAGAAGTGCATGAATGACACCACCAAGTAACAGCTGCACTGAGAGGCTAACGCTAGCTGTTTGTTGACATTGTCAATTTCACCCGTTTTCTCCCCAATTTCGTGGTATCCAATTGGTTACAGTCTTGTCCCATCGCTGCAACTCCCGTACGGACTCGAGAGGCGAAGGTCGAGAGCCGTGCGTCCTCCGAAACGCAACCCAGCTTAACCGTTGGTACTGGGCCAATTGGGTCTCCCGGTCGCGGCCGGTCACCGCAGAGCCTCGACTCGAACCCAGAATCTCTAGTGGCACAGCTAGCACTGCGATACATTGTCAATTTAATAACGTTTCTTTGCATACGTTTACTGGCAAGAGTCATATTCAACGGGTGTTGGGCGTTAATCATTAAGTCTGTTATTCTGCGCTCTGGCACACTCGGACAAAAGTGCTTTTAAATTGGAGTATTTGTATTTATTAGGGATCCCCGACTCTTCCTGGGGTCCAAGGCACTTACATTACATATAAAACAGTACATCATATAACATAGTTACATTTTGTATTGTAGATATATAGTGGTGTATAATACCACCATGCAACAATATTACAATGTACATGTGTGTAGAGTGCAAAGATAGCCAGAGTGAATTTATCAACAAACCCTGTGTCTTTCTGGTGCCCTAAGTTTGCAATTTATCATATTCATGGTATGTTATGATATTCAGGCCTAGCCTAGCGCTGGAACAGCAACTGTGCAATCAGGGACCTGTAAGGCCATCTTATAATTGTTTTTATTTGTATTTAACTAGTCAGTTAAGAAATTATTATTATTTACAATGATGGCCTACCCCTGCCAAACCCTACCCCGGACGACACTGGGTCAATTGTGCGCCGCCCTATGGGACTCCCAATCAGTTGTGATACAGCCCAGGATCAAACCAGGGTCTGTAGTGATGCCTCTAGCACTGAGATGCATGACTTAGACCGAGGCACCACTCTAGTGCTGGTGATGATGGTGTATGTGTGTCTGCCAGTACTGTATCGTTGATGTTGTCTGTCTGGTGCTGTGCCAATATTTCATTTTATCGTATTCATGATGATAAAAAAATAGTTTTAAGTAAGAATAGGCATTGGTCTGAAGATGAAAAAGAAAAAAAATTCACATGAGCACCACAATGTCTATTCCACCCATGCACTGCTTTGACCTACTACAATCGCTATGTTGGTATTGTGCTTCAAATTACCTATGAGTAGGCAGGTTGCTTAGAATTCAAACCTTCTCAAACAGCCTAATTGGAACTCTTAGAGGAGGTGCTTCCACAATAATGTGACTTGTACCGCATACAAGGTACAGTATTGGATTCTTCACACACCACAGTATGACATTATCCCATTACGCTACTTTTTTATACTTTTTAAAATTAAATGAATGCAAGCTTTGCTTTTATACTTACAATACCATCAGGCTTGATTGAGCTGTTTTTTTCTTGTAGTACTGTGGTGCTTGCCTTTATTTCCTTAAACCTTTATTTTAGCAAAACATGTAATCATAATAACATCCTTTTTTTGGTCAGTAGTTGCCCATCATAACCGAAAGTGGTGGTGTGTTGGACACAGTAGCTCAGATAGAGCCTGTCTGCATTCCTGATTTCTGTAACTGATGGCTTACCTGTGTAATATTGAATTAGCTCAGAATCACTTGTGTTTCAAACATGGTTCTGTTTTATCAATTGCTGTGCCGATCAATGGAAAGTTCATTACCTCTGTCAAAATAATATGTAGCTTCAAGTTATGTACTTCTTTTTGCAATAAATATGGTGACGCATCAACAATAGGCATTTATAATAGGCCTATATCTAAAAATACATACAGCCACGTTTATTTAGATCAGGTAGTTAACCCACTGTTCCCCAGTAGGCTGTCATTGGAAATAGGAATTTGTTCTTAAATGACTTGCCTAGTTAAATAACTAAAATAAATATATATAGTACCAGTCAAAAGTTTGGACACGTTCTCATTCCAGGGTTTTTCTTTATTTGTCCTATTTTCTACATTGTAGAATAATAGTGAAGACATCAGAATTATGAAATAACACATGGAATCATGTAGTAACAAAAAGCGTTAAACAAATCAATATATATTTGAGATTCTTCAAAGGAGCCACCCTTTGCCTTGACAGCTTTACACACTCTTGGTATTCTCTCAACTAGCTTCATGAGGTAGTTTTCTAGAATGCATTTCAATTAACAGGTGTGCTTTGTTAAAAGTTAATTTGTGGAATTTCATTCCTTCTTAATGTGTTTAAGCCAATCAGTTGTGTTGCGACAAGGTAGGGGTGTTATAGAGAAGATGGCCCTATTTGGTGAAAGTCCATATTATTGCAAGAACAGTACAAATAAGCAAAGAGAAACAACTGTCCATCATTACTTTAAGACATGAAGGTCAGTCAATCTGGAAAATGTCAAGAACTTTGAACGTTTCTTCAAGTGCAGTCGCAAAAACCATCAAGCGCTATGATGAAACTGGCTATCATGAGGACCGCCACAGGAAAGGAAGACCCAGAGTTACCTCTGCTGCAGAGCCTCAGAAATTGCAGCCCAAATAAATGCTTCACAGAATTCAAATAACACACATCTCAACATCAACTGTTCAGGGGAGACTGTGCGACTCAGGCCTTCATGGTCGAATTGCTGCAAAGAAACCTCTATTAAAGGACACCAATAAGAAGAATAGACTTGCTTGGGCCAAGAAACACGAGGATTGGACATTAGACTGGTGGAAATCTGTCCTTTGGTCTGATGAGTCCAAACTTTAGAATTTTTTTCTCCAACAGCCGTGTCTTTGTGAGACGATGAGTAGGTGAAAGGATGATCTCCTCATGTGTGGTTCCCACCGTGAAGAATGGAGAAGGTGTGGGGGTGTCTTCCTTGTGCCACTGTCTGACTTATTTAGAATTCAAGGCACACTTAACAAGCATGACTACCACAGCATTCTGCAATGATAAGCCATCCCATCTGGTTTGAGCTTAGTGGGACTATGATTTGTTTTTCAACAGGACAATGACCCAACACACCTTCAAATCAAAGTTTATTTGTCACCGAATACAACAGGTGGAGGAGGCGGCATGGATGTGCATGTGCCCCGCCACTCTGGGAGTTGTGATTTGTTCGAAGTGGAGAGATGATTACAGTGAAATGCTTACTTACAGGCTCCAACCAATGGTGCGAGGGAAAAAAAGGTGTGTGTGTGTGTGTGTGTGTGGTGTAGGTAAGTAAAGAAATAAAACAACAGTAAAAAGACATTTGAAAAAAGAGTAGCAAGGCTATATACAGACACCTGTTAGTCAGGCTTATTGAGGTAGTATGTACATGTAGGTATCGTTAAAGTGACTATGCATATACACTGCTCAAAAAAATAAAGGGAACACTAAAATAACACATCCTAGATCTGAATTAATGAAAATATATTTACATAGTTGACTGTGCTGACAACAAAATCACACAAAAATGATCAATGGAAATCAAATGTATCAACCCATGGAGGTCTGGATTTGGAGTCACACTCAAAATTAAAGTGGAACACCACACTACAGGCTGATCCAACTTTGATGTAATGTCCATAAAACAAGTCAAAATGAGGCTCAGTAATGTGTGTGGCCTCCACGTGCCTGTATGACCTCCCTACAACGCCTGGGCATGCTCCTGATGAGGTGGCGGATGGTCTCCTGAGGGAACTCCTCCCAGACCTGGACTAAAGCATCCGCCAACTCCTGGACAGTCTGTGGCGTTGGTGGATGGAGCGAGACATGATGTCCCAGATGTGCTCATTTGGATTCAGGTCTGGGGAACGGGCGGGCCAGTCCATAGCATCAATGCCTTCCTCTTGCAGGAACTGCAGACACACTCCAGCCACATGAGGTCTAGCATTGTCTTTCATTAGGAGGAACCCAGGGCCAACCGCACCAGCATATGGTCTCACAAGGGATCTGAGGATCTCATCTCGGTACCTAATGGCAGTCAGGCTACCTCTAGCGAGCACATGGAGGGCTGTGCGGCCCCCCAAAGAAATGCAACCCCACACCATGACTGACTCACCGCCAAACCGGTCAAGCTGGAGGATGTTGCAGGCAGCAGAACGTTCTCCACGGCGTCTCCAGACTGTCACGTCTGTCACATGTGCTCAGTGTGAACCTGCTTTCATCTGTGAAGAGCACAGGGCGCCAGTGGCGAATTTGCCAATCTTGGTGTTCTCTGGCAAATAAGCGGGTGGGGGCTGTAAGCACAACCCCCACCTGTGGACGTCGGGCCCTCATACCACCCTCATGGAGTCTGTTTCTGACCGTTTGAGCAGTCACATGCACATTTGTGGCCTGCTGGAGGTCATTTTGCAGGGCTCTGGCAGTGCTCCTCCTCCTCCTCCTTGCACAAAGGCGGAGGTAGCGATCCTGCTGCTGGCTTGTTGGCCTCCTCCACGTCTCCTGATGTACTGACCTGTCTCCTGGTAGCGCCTCCATGCTCTGGACACTACGCTGACAGACACAGCAAATCTTCTTGCCACAGTTCGCATTGATGTGCCATCCTGGATGAGCTGCACTCCCTGAGCCACTTGTGTGGGTTGTAGACTCTGTCTCATGCTACCACTAGAGTGAAAGCACCGCCAGCATTCAAAAGTGACCAAAACATCAGCCAGGAAGCATAGGAAATGAGAAGTGGTCTGTGGTCCCCACCTGCAGAACCACTCCTTTATTGGGAGTGTCTTGCTAATTGCCTATAATGTCCACCTGTTGTCTATTCCATTTGCACAACAGCATGTGAAAATTATTGTCAATCACTGTTGCTTCCTAAGTGGACAGTTTGATTTCACAGAAGTGTGATTGACTTGGAGTTACATTGTGTTGTTTAAGTGTTCCCTTTATTCTTTTGAGCAGTGTATGATGAACAAAGAGTAGCAGAAGTGTAAAAAGAGGGGTTGGCGGGTGGTGGGACACAATGCAGATAGCCCGGTTAGCCAATGTGCGTGAGCACTGGTTGGTTGGGCCAATTTAGGTAGTATGTACATGAATGTATAGTTAAGGTGACTATGCATATAAGATAAACAGAGATTAGCAGCAGTGTAAAAGAGGGGTTTGGGGGGTGGCACACAATGCAAATAGTCCGGACAACCATTTGTTTACCTGTTCAGGAGTCTTATGGCTTGGGGTTAAAAACTCTTGAGAAGCCTTTTTGTCCTAGACTTGGCACTCCGGTACCGCTTGCCATGCGGTAGTAGAGAGAACAGTCTATGACTGGGTGGCTGGGGTCTTTGACAATTTTTAGGGCCTTCCTCTGACACCGCCTGGTGTAGAGGTCCTGGATGGCAGGCAGCTTTGCCCCAGTGATGTACTGGGCTGTACGCACTACCCTCTGAAGTGCCGAGCAATTGCCGTACCAGGCAGTGATGCAACCGGTAGGATGCTCTCGATGTTGCAGCTGTAGAACCTTTGGAGGATCTCAGGACCCATTCCAAATGTTTTTAGTTTCCTGAGGGGGAATAGGCTTTGTCGTGCCCTCTTCACGACGGTCTTGGTGTGTTTGGACCCATCTAGTTTGTTGTTGATGTGGACACCAAGGAATTTGAAGACCTCAACCTGCTCCACTACAGCCCCATCGACGAGAATGGGGATGTGCTAGGTGCTCCTTTTCCTGTAGTCCACAATCATCTTCTTAGTCTTGGTTACGTTGAGGGATAGGTTGTTATTCTGGCACCTGTGTAAGGGCTATTTGACCAAGAAGGAGAGTGATGGAGTGCTGTATCAGATGACCTGGCCTCCACAATCACCCGACCTCAACCCAATTGAGTTTGGGATGAGTTGGACCGCAGAGTGAAGGAAAAGCAGCCAACAAGTGCTCAGCATATGTTGGAACTCCTTCAAGTCTTATTTCATAGTGTTGATGCCTTTACTATTACTCTACAATGTGGAAAATAGTACAAATAAAAACCCTTGAATGAGTACATGTGGAAAAATTTGACTCGTGTGTGTGTGTGTGTGTGTGTGTGTGTGTGTGTGTGTGTGTATATATTTTACGGTTATGTTATTTTCATGACAGTCTTCATCCATAACCGTTGGTTATTAGTAATTTTGCCATTTCCTTTGGGTCGCAGAGATGCATCTTCCTACAATTATTGATAAGTTACAGGGCCTAAAATGAACCCCTGCCAAATGCGAGTAGATTTTGGCATTGATGGGTCAGATGTCTATTTCACCAGCCATGTTGGCAGGTGGTCAGGGCTTCACCTGCAGTCAATAAGTCAAGTACACATTTTATAGCTAAATTAATGCAGCAGTAGCTGTTTTCAAAGTGTTGGTCGTTTTGTTTCGTAGCTGGTAGTGAATCTCACACAAATACTAATCCTATGATATATATCCCACCTTGTGCAACGCGCAGCAACACTGCCTGGCTGGGGAGCTGTGTGCACTGATAGATGGGCTGAAGGTAAATTTTTAGAAGCGCTGTGCACATGCATAAAAGTTGGTCTAATTTACTCAAGTACAAAAGTGAGACTTTGTTATTGTGTTTTTTGGTAATTTACCTTTGTTTTGTTCACAAGAAAGATTGTTTTTCAATGTTTGCTTCAAGTGTTAGCATCGGCTACTATTTTATTTAACCTAACTAGGCAAGTAAGTTAACAAATTCTTATTTACAGTAACGGCCTTCCCCTTGTTCAGCAGCAGAACAAAATATTTTGATCTCGTCAGCTCGGGGATGTGATCCAAAAACCTTTCGGTTACTGGTCCAACGCTCTAACCAGTAGGCTACCTGCCGCCCCTAGTCAGATTCTTTATCTAATAGGCACACTGTCACTGAGGGCTTGAGTGACCTGCCCTTGTTGCCACGGGAGCCTCCCAAAGAATTATATGAAATGTATCAATATACCACATCACTTTTTACTAGTAATACATTTATTGTGTAAGAAACATGACAAAGTGTTGTGTGTAATTATGTCCCAAAAAATATTTTCGCTGATGAAAAGTCTGTTTGTTTTAGGCCCTGATATTAGTTATGATGGTAGCTATTGTAATACAATTTAACAGCCATGGTGGTTGTGGGTTGGGGTAAAGGATTTAAGCAGATAGCCTTTGCTTGTATTGGTGACCATGGTTTGATGCTCTGCCATAACCATAGTCCGTGTTTCATTTACAGAAAAGCGATTATATTTTCGAAACACTTACGGTTTCTCTATTCCTCCCAGTCACTGATGTGGAGCTCCAGCGTCTGAAGGATGCCTTCCGCAGGACCAGTGGCCTGTCCTGTTATATGAGCCAGCAGTGCTTCCTCAGGGAGGTGCTGGGAGATGTCGTACCACCCAGGGTTGCTGAGGTGAGCCTATTTCTACACCTGCATTGCTTGCTGTTTGGGATTTTAGGCTGGGTTTCTGTACAGCACTTTGATATATCAGCTGATGTAAGAAGGGCTATATAAATACATTTGATTTGATATTTAAACCGATAGAGGGCCCCAGTCTGATGGGAAGGATTGTAGCCTATTGTGCTCTTCCGATGTTAGTTCACATTAGCAGCAAACGGGCTTGACTCTTCCTAACAGCTTTTGGAATGTGGTCCTGCAAGTCAGAGCATTCATAATTTCACTTCTGCTTGACAGTGAAATTATGTTGAGCATAACTTTTGCCCTCAGAACAGCTTCCTTTCGTCGGGGCATGGACTCTACAAGGTGTCAAGCGTTCCACAGGGATGCTGGCCCATGTTGTCTCCAATGCTTCCCACAGGTGTCAAGTTGGCTGGATGTCCTTTGGTTGGTGGACCATTCTTGATACACACGGGAAACTGTTGACCAGGAAAAACCCAGCATCGTTGCAGTTCTTGAAACAAACCGGTGCGCCTGGCACCTACTTACATACCCCCTTCAAAGGCACTTAAATCAGGCTCTGAATGGCACACATACACAATCCATGTCTCAATTGTCTTAAGGCTAAAAAATCCTTTAACCTATATCCTCCCCTTCATCTGTACTGATTTAAGTGGATTTAATGTGACATCAATAAGGGATCATAGTTTTCACCTGGATTCACCCTATCAGTCTGTTATGGAAAGAGCAGGTGTTCTTAATGTTTTGTACACTCAGTGTATGTCTAATCAGTAGTCAAATTTTGGTTACCCAAGTGACTAACAGAGATTTTTTTTATGTAAATGGAATGTTATAGAAGGGTCCAGACACTTTTTGTTGTTGCAATTTCCTTTGTTTTTGAAAAACTTACCCCAACCAGTAATTCAATTCCAAATCCTCATTGTGCAGTATGGGGGCTCAAAAAACATGAACAAATGCTCCAGACACACAAATACATCCTTTTAAAAAACTGAAACGCTCTCAGTATAGTGACACAGGTCTTTTAGATGTTGTATACATGGAAATGGTCATTCCGAACTTTATCCACATCGTGTTATTCCATTTTGTGCACATTGAGCTGTTTCCCCTATCTAACATTATCCGTGGAGCCTACTGTTAGGATAGACGGTGAGGTAGTTAGGCTCGAGTCACAACAACATTGAATATGACATTGTGGATAAAGTTCAGAATGACTCTTTCACGTGTACAACATCTAAAGACCTGCATCACTATACTGAGACCTTTCCCGTTTCTAAAAGGACATATTTGGCTGTTTTTGCAGCCTTTGTTCTTTGTTTTTTCTGAGCCCCTGTACTGCACCACAAGGATGAGGACGTGAATCGCTGGTTGGAGTAAGTTTCTCAAACAAGGGAAGCCGCAAAAAAAGTGTCTGTACCCTTCTATAACATGCCATTTACATTTTAAAAAATGCAATTTGGTTGTGAAAAGCTACATTCTCCTTTTTTAAAGCTCTAATTAATCTTCACCTTTTGCATTTGTATGGGGATTTTAATTTTTTCTTTTTTAAAAAAAGATTTCTACGACAGCGCTCACTCTACAAAAAACAACCTGTCAAAGAAAGTAGGTCAGGACTGGGCATGAATGAGTTGACATGTTTACCTGAACTCAACCCAGCTCACTTCCCCTTTCTCTAGGTGATATACAGCTCATTCGGCGGGACCCCTAAAGGCCTGCACTTCAACAACCTCATTGTTGGGCTGGTTCTCTTGACTAGAGGACGTGATGAGGAAAAAGCTAAATGTGAGTATTGTAAGACAGACTTATGAAACCACTAGAGATGTTTGTGTTGACCATGTAATTTCAAGAATAATCAGAATAATATAAATAATTTAATAGGATCTCTGTTAGAATAATATTTAAACAAATGGACCATCTTCACACTTAGTGTGGTATGTCATTTATTTTCTTAAAAATATCTTCTGTGATTCATCCCCTTGTAAATATCACATGTGACTGAGTTGCATAACAAGCTAACCGTCTTTTGTGGCTCTCCTTCAGACATTTTTAGTCTATTTGCCAGCGATTCGGGCAATCATGCAACGCGAGAGGACATGGAAAGCATGCTGCAGACTGTGGATGGAGAGATCCCACTTTCTCTCAGGAAGTGTTTCTCAGAGGTCGGCTCGTATGCCTTAGTTGATTCGATATGTATTTTACTGTTTTAAACACAACTTTTGACAGCCATGTTTTCACATATGACCTCCAGGGTGGGTGCAAATCTGTTATTACCATTCAGTGGCCCGTTATTTATTAGGCTACCTTTTTGTTCTATTACCAGGTCTATTTTTATCTGCAACATCTGTTCACTACAATAATGCCACATCCTAATCTACCCTCGTATGCCTTATCTAATTGTAAACTGCTGACAGGATTTAGCACACCTAGGCTTTCTTATCTGTTTAACCAAGTGCACAGGGCTGCTAATGCTACTTAACACAGATAATTTGCACCTTTTTTGTTATTTTCTTTACCAGGGTGAGAAGGTAAATTATGAGAAATTTAAGAGCTGGCTCCTGCAGAACAAGGATGCTTTCACCTTCTCCCGCTGGCTCCTGTCCAGTGGGGTGTGTGTCACTCTGACAGACGATAGTGACACACCCACCTTCTACCAGACCTTGGCTGGAGTAACACACTGTGAGTGACGCTCATCCTGATCCTTTGGGAGATATACTAAACAATAGCCTAGGCTAAGGGTCCGATATGATCACTAGTCTTGTCATGCCGCTTATTGATTTTTCTCTTGCAGTAGAGGAATCAGATATCATTGACTTGGAGAAGAGATACTGGCTGCTGAAAGCTCAATCTCGGACCGGCCGATTTGACCTGGAAACCTTTGTCCCGTTAGTTTCTCCCCCTATTCATGCATCCCTAAGTGAAGGTAAGAGAAAACAGGATTGATTTATTGGATACTTATTTTGAAGGCAATCGTTACTACTTCCATCTTCAACATTTCTCTTTGTGTCCAGGTTTGTTTCATGCCTTTGATGAAAACAGGGACAATCACATAGATTTCAAGGAAATCTCGTGTGGCCTATCTGCTTGCTGCAGAGGGCCTTTGGCAGAGAGACAGAAGTGTAAGTGGATACACAAGCATTAAGCCTTGCTGTCATTTCTTCATTACTTTATGTTTCTATTAACTATTCCAGTGTTTTTTTTACAGTTAGAAAATAAATACGAGAATTTCCTGCTACAGTACGTTTCTATTAAATTATCTTGTGTCGATTCAAAACAGCTGGACGTAGTGACGTCACACCTAGGGCTGTTATGGTGATGTGACTGTGACTGGGTGCACTGGTAGTCACGAGTCATGACCGCAGTCAAATTCAATGTGACCGTTTGTCACGTAATTAGGCTTCTCCAGACTCTGATGCTGCCGATGGTCATTAGTAGCCTACTAAACTTGCTAACTACTCAGCACTCTATTGTTCCTGTAATCACTCACGCAAATGTAATCGAAAATCTAATCAAATCCAATTTTATTTGTCACATACACATGGTTAGAAGATGTTAATGCGAGTGTAGCGAAATGCTTGTGCTTCTAGTTCTGACCATGCAGTAATATCTAACAAGTAATCTAACCTAACAATTTCACAACAACTACCTTATATATATACACACACACACACACACACACACACACACACACACACACACACACACACACACACACACACACACACACACACACACAACAAGTGTAAAGGAATGAATAAGAATATGTACATAACAATATATGAATGAGTGATGGCCGAACGGCATTGGCAAGATGCAGTAGATGGTATAGAGTACAGTATATACATATGAGATGAGTAATGTAGGGTATGTAAACATTATATAAGCGGCATTGTTTAAAGTGGCTAGTGATAAATTTATTACATCAATTTTTCCATTATTAAAGTGGCTAGAGTTGAGTCAGTATGTTGGCAGCAGCCACTCAATGTAAGTGATGGCTGTTTAATCAAACACTTCATGAGTGCCTATGAGCTCATATTGGGCAACATTTCTATAGGGTATGCAATTGTGTGAGAAAACAGAGGATCCCATCAGATTTCCATTGGCTAGACCTACTATATTTATTTCTCAACTATTAAGAGCATTGCTTCGCTACGACAGGAGTAGAGCCTACCTACTGGCATGAAAATTAACCAATGAAAAAGCGTCCTCCATTCGCAACTTAAGTACGTAATAATTTTTTACCCCCATGCCCCTATTCTGAGACAGGTGAATGATAATGGTCCATTCTAAATCATAATTATTATCACACATATATGTAAAGACAACATTAAATAAAGAATAGTTTGATAGGCCAATATCGTCACCCATCACTTGTGAATGATGCCCAGCTTGTGCAAGAAACGGTGCATACCTTTTTTTTGCGTCTTTTTCAAAATCATAGTCACACACCTCATGTATGCTAACCTATAGGCCTATATATTTTGACAAGGTTTCTATCACAAAGGCCAAAGAACTTATTTTAAAATTAACCACATTAATCTGCCTTATAACTGGTGTTGAGCCTAACTGGCATACAGTGCATTCGGAATGTATTCCGACCCCCTGACATTTTCAACATTTTATTTCGTTACAGCCTTATTCTAAAATTGATTAAATTGTATTTTATTCTCATCAATCTACACACAATACTTCATAATGACAAAGCAAATTTGTTTCAGACCCTTTGCTCAGTACTTTGTTGAAACACATTTGGGAGCGATTACAGCCTCTAGTCTCCTTGAATATTATGCTACATGCTTGGCACATGCATTTAGGGAGTTTCTCCCATTCTTCTCTGCAGATCCTCTCAAGCTCTGTCAGGTTGGCTGGGGAGTGTCGCTGCACAGCTATATTCAGGTCTTTCTAGAGATGTTTGATTGGATTCAAGTCCGGGCTCTGGCTGCAGAGATGGTTAGCCATCTGGATGGTTCTCCCATCTCCACAGAGGAACTCTGGAGCTCTGTCAGAGTGACCATCGGGTTCTTGGTCCTGACCAAGGCCCTTCTCCCCCGATTGCTCAGTTTGGCTGAGCGGCCAGCTCTAGGCACACAAGTCTTGGTTCTTCCATTTAAGAATGATGGAGGCTGTGTTCTTGGGGGACCTTCAATGCTGCAAAAAATATGTGCCTTGACACAATCATGTCTCGGAGCTCTACTGACAATTCCTTCGACCTCATGGAATGTTTTTTTTTGCTTAGAAATGCACTGTCAACTGTGGGACCTTATATAGACAGCTGTGTGCCTTTCCAAATCATTTCCAATCAATTGAATTTACCACAGGTGGACTCCAATCAAGTTGTAGAAATATCTCAAGGATGATCAATGGAAAAAGGATGCACCAGAGCTCTATTTCGAGTCTCATAGCAAAGGGTCTGAATACTTATGTAAATAATGTATTTCTGTTTATTTTTAATAATTTGCAACAATTTCTAAAAACCTTTTTTCGCTTTGTCATTATGAAGTATTGTGTGTAGATTGCTGAGGAAAAATAATATTGAATCAGTTTTAGAATGAGGCTGTAGCGTAACAAAATCAAGGGTCTGAATACTTTCCAAATGCTTGTGAGATTGAAGTTTGGGCAAGATAATTTTCACCATAAAAATGCCCCTTTATAATAAAGCATTACATGCATAATTTGCCATCACTTGTTTACTCGCTAATTGATTGCATATTGTTACATTCATGCTTATAGTCTACTGCGGGTGTGCGGAGCGCCGTGCTTATGTGAAGGAATAGCCTAATAGTTTATCAACATTTTAAGCTAAACGGTCAGCCTCATTGCTTTTAAAAGGTTTTTTGATACTAGTGGTTGTATTTAATTTGGGCAGCTGTCTGATCCCACTACTGTCGCAGAGATATGTTTGGAATATGTATTTATTGAATGAAGGACAAGTTGACCAATATAATAGGTCAACATTTGTACTTTGGGGGATAGTAGATTGACACAGGCTTGTGCTTTTGCTATCCGTTAGGGCTACTCATCTTATTGGCTGATGAAAAGTAGTGAACAGTTCTAACATCTTCAATATGCGACTTGGAATTTGAAGGATGCTCGCAGTTGCGTCCCAGATGTGTCTGTCTTCATTCATTTGTAGCCTACTTCTTAGGTAAAATGCTTGTCAGAAGGACTCGATCACGTGATGGGCATGGGCTACATCTGAGAGTACCATGTGACTGAGAGGTGCTTCGGAGCATGGCAGTCGGCAGAAGGGAATTTATAATTAGCCTATTATATTCAGCCCAAGGGCACAATGGCTGTACAATGTTTGGAATTTTTTAGGGGGCATCACGGCCACACAAGGGAGATGAGGCCTGGAGAGAATATTATCAAGTGCTTGTCAAATTGTGAACGAGAGACAAGTGTGTGCAGCGTACTTTTTTCAAATCATCATTAGTCCCATCATGAAGCCTTAGAATGTATTAAACATCAAAACATATAGCCCAACGTTTGTATCATAGCTAAAGTTGCATAAAAAACTCTAAATTAAGCATGTAGGAGGACCAGTTTCTTAGTTAACTGCTCAACACAGAATAGCCACATGCACTTCCTATGAAATATCCTTTATTTTATTAAGCTATGTTCAATTGTATTCTTCATACTGTAAAATATATATATTTTTTTAAATGATGCCACGGAATTCTAAGCAAATATTGTCTGCTAAATGAACTAGTGTTGCCTACAGACATATGGCATAGCCAGATCAGGGCCTAACATAAGGACAACTCAAAGTATATTCTATTCTGTTCTTCTGAAATGGACTATGATGGTGGAGGCTATATTAAATGGATTTATTAGACTTTTAAAAATGTAGATGTGCATCAGTGTCTTGTTGGTTATGCTTGGAAGCCAGGACATGCTAAATGTGTTTATGCTAATGAATGGTCAATTACCGTGAGACAGGCAGTTATCTGCTTGACAATCACCAGCTGACAAAATTTCATGACTGCCACAGCCCTAGTCACACCTAAAATAAAAACTTTGTTTCTCAAAAAACTACAGTGTTGAATAAAAATGAAGTGTTTCCATTACCCATTTAGGAAAATTGCGCATTAATAAATAGTTGTCTGCCTGCCTGTATGCCCTCCCACCTGTCTGTATGTCTCAGGTAGCCCGAGAAAGCCAGCATGGATGAATATTTGCCATATTGTAGTAATTCTCACGTGACAACACATCGCCACGGTCCGTAACATGGTGAAACTTGCACTCCTGTAGATCTGAAATAATTCATCCAACCAGAGAGCAAGGCGAAGGAATTCAGGCATTATTGAAAGTCAGGACAATCCTTGTCCTGCAATGGAACATCATTTTTATAGATGTTGCAAGCAGTAGGCATTAGAATTAATTGTGGAGTGGCGTTTTATAGTTGTGTTATTAAATTATGTGCCCCGCATACCTTAAATTATTCAGCAATCGTAATTTATTCTAAAAACACAGTTTTCATCATTTGTCGCAAATAAAATGTTACAAAATCGAACTGCTAAAAATGTTGAAATTTCTCATCGGTCAGTTCCATTACACATGGCGCAAGGATTTTGTTTACGACATTGCTTTTGTCGAATAAACCTGGGTCAATGGAAACCTGCCTATTAACTGTTTCAATGTGGGACTTTCCCCTCGTTTCTTCTCCCCAGTCTGTTTCAAAGTGTTTGATGTTGACCATGATGGGCTTCTGTCTCGGGAGGAAATCACAGAAATGGTTGGGGCATTACTGGAGGTGTGGAAAGACAATCGCACAGACCCTCTACCTGTAAGTAACATTTAGCCATACTGGACATATGATGGACATGATGTAGAAAATGATAACTGTTGTAGTGTTAGTTTGTTTGTTTTAACCTGTCCCGTAACCACTTACCTTACGCTGCCTCTGTCCCCTTAGGAAACGCACAGTAATGTCCATGCCATTGTGGAAGACATCCTGAAGGAGCATGATACCACTAAGGTATTACCTTATTGCCTGCATTGCTTTGAATTTTTACATATTTCTTCAATTTTGTCAGAAGATGTTGAAACTGGAATGTTGTTGTTTTGTTCTTAAGAAAGGGCATTTGACCCTGGAGGATTACCAAATATGGAGTGTGATGAGTGCACTTGCCAATGAGTTCCTCAACCTGTTATTTCAGGTAAGAGCCAGCCACTGTGTTTCTACTTTGGTCATCATTATGTGCTGTGTGTGCTTTTCTGCTGGATCACCAGTCTTCTGCTCTCCTGTTGGTCCCTAGGTGTGCCATATTGTCCTGGGGCTGCGGCCTGCCTCGTGTGAAGAGGAGGGAAAGATAATCAGGTGTGTGTGTCTGTCACCATGTCATTTTCCTCTCCTGCTGTCATACACATGCCCCTCATCAATCTACCACTCACAAACTCATTGACTTGTGTCTGCAGGGGCTGGTTGGAGAGAGAGAGCAGACATGGCCTCCAGCCAGGAGACTACTGGTTCCTCATAGCAGTGCTGTGGTGGCAGCAGTGGAGAGACTACGTCAAATATGTAAGCAAGGCTTTTTAGCTGCTTGACACCATGATCATCTGTTTCTCATAATGTGCCCACTCTACAATATAATTTCTTTGCTGTTGTGGTTGTTGGCGCCTCATCCAGGACAACACGCACATCGTGGTGGAACAGCCGTCAGTGTTTGGCACAGGGAGGAGTGGTGTAGGGGCCCAGACGCAGGCCAGGGCAGAGCAAGGCCCAGAGGGGGAGAGCATTGCCAGCTCCCACAGCTCCCCAGAGGAAAAGTTCTCAGACAACATCTCCAGTGCATCAGAGGCCTCTGAGACAACCAGTGGTAGTGAGTGGCTGAGAATTCTCAGCATTGCATTTAGCAAAACAGTTAGATACTAGTGTAGCTTATGGAAATATTCCACTTAGTTGTTAACTACTGCATACCTGAGAGTGAGTCTTCCATTGAATGTCACTGAAAACAATTAAAACAATTTGCTCTCTTTAGGCCTTCTACCCCTGGGCTCGACTGCTACGGATATTTGCTTTGCCCGGCAGCATGAGACCCCAGATGCAGACAACCAGTGCTTCCTGGGGGCTGATGTGAACATGGCGGTTCTAAGGCCTGGGGCCATCGACAACCAGCCTCTGGTTATGTCGGAGCCCTTAAAGGTAAAGGTAGACACCGCCACCACAAACAACACTGTGGAAGTATGTTCCTATTCCTCAAACTGACATTGCCATATTGTTTCAGTTTTAAACCTGCCCCTCTTGAACTGTTCCCCCAGGCTCCCACATTGACCATGGAGGGGGGCCTACTGAGGCGCTCCCCATCCCTGATTCTAAGCAGGGACTTTGAGGTTGTGCCAGAGCCGGTGTGGAGGGCACTCTACCACTGGTACGGAGCCAACCTGAGTCTCCCCAGACCGGTATGTACAGTTTAACTTGTGGATTTTCCAGTTACCGTTATTAATCCTGATATTGTGTTAACCTCAAATTCCCGTCCCCTTTCCTCTTCTCCTGTGGCATTCCCAGGTGATCAGAAACACCAAGACAGACTGTGCTGAGCTAGAGCTGTTCCCCCGCCACCTGCTCTTCCTGAGGCAGCAGCAGCCCCCCGCCCGCACCCCCCAGAACAACGTCTGGGTCAATATGGGTAAGAGCTTCCCCTGCATGTGTCTCCAGCACCTCTCCAAAGGAGAGACAAGAGTAGCACAATGGCCTAGTGACTTTCTGCTCCAAGAGTGTGGCAGGGTCAGTGTCACACTGTGAATCTATTTTTACATCCGTGTTGTAATCTGATTATCTGACAGTCAGACCCTTTGTCTGAAGCGTGTCTGATTAGATCATACTCTACATTCAACTAATTTCAAAAAGTTGTACTATTTTTGCACTTCTGTAATTCTAGAATAGTTTGTCTTGTTGAATAATAGTTCCCGCGTGTACAGCTTGTGAGATCAGCTATCTATTCTCTCTCTACACAACCAATAAATCTTTTTTTTTTTTACGTGGACGTCACAAGACTGGTGGCAGCACGGGGTCACATTAATCTCAGTCATGTGAGATCACTTCTGTGTGGGGAAGTGGGTGCTCACTATGCATACACCCTTTTTTTCCCTGTGACACTCAGGGCAATATCCTAAGATGTGCACGATCCACTGACGTCAATTCATGATCTGCGCGGATCTCAAGTTGGGCCTCAATGATTGGCAGAGCCTTTGGCCACAGCAAAATATTCTGGAAATGAGCTACCACAAGCGTTTTATAGTTTTCCATCTATGAACAGTAATCAATGGTGTCTCCCGGTCCATCCCCAGGTAATGTCCCCTCTCCTAGTGCCCCCTTAAAACGTGTGCTGGTCTACACGGGCTGTTTCAGTAGGATGGGCACCATCAAAGACATCCATGAGTACCTGGCCCAGAGACTCCGCATCAAGGAGGAAGACATGCGCCTGTGGCTCTTTAACAATGAGGTGGGTGGGGACTCACAAGGTTGACCCATCATCAACATACACTACACACGCACAATAAACACCTAAGCTCCAATACACACACAAATGCACTCCACATTTTATTTGTATTTTTACAGTTCAATCTCAAATACCTTACAAAACAATGTATTCCACAGAATTATCTGACCCTTCTTGATGATGAAGACCATTCCCTGGAGGGGTTGAAGATCCCAGATGAGCAGTACATGGTTATAGAAGGTATGTATCATAATGAGTCTCTGTGTTAAATAGATTCATCATGTATTGTCAGGATGAGTAGATGGTTTCTTTGTGTTCATTAGTAAGGAGCAAGGACATGAGCTGGCCTGAGGAGATGTCCTTCATTGCTAACAACAACAGGATGAACAGACACAATGGTAAGACCATTACTGCATACAGCTACACCAATAGTACTACTATTGTGTAATCCTTATTGGGTCAGTCCACCTCAAAAAGCACAAGAAACAGGATTTTGACCCCGACCATCTCAATTTCTGTAGATGGAAAAGGATAAGATTAGCATTCCTGAAACATTATTTTGTTGAAATATAATTTGATCTCTGAGAAATTAAGCAAATTGATTGCACCCAACTTGGCCATTTTTAATTTATAGTATTCATATACCGAACATCTGATTTTGGACCATAATTCTTTCTAACAATGAGTAAGACATGAGGAATTCAATACAATGGTCAACAGCCACCCACAAGCAACATAGGGATAGCCCTCAGAGAACTGCCATTTGTTGGACTATTCAAAGAGAATTGGGTTGAAGCATTAGGTTGCTAAGAGAAGGACAAACTGAATTGCTTTCATGGAGGACTGGCTTAACGATTTATTTTCACCACGAGCAAAAGCTATTGATTTTCTACCCAAAATTGCAAAACATTTTGTGATCCATTTAATAAACACAAGAGACCAGAAAATTTGATAAAAGCGTGTGGCCATAGCAGGAACTGCAGCATCTAGTGGGAATAACCTGGTACTTTCACACAAATTTATGGTAAATAATGCAAGCAACTTCAATGGCTAATTTCTCTAAACGGGAGGGGACATCGCCAGATTCACAGGGAAAACATTACGTAGGATGAAGAATCAATACTCCAATCCGTAGCTCCATACTGATACTGTATATACTGGTGGTGTGTGTGGGGGAGTCCGTCGGTGGCTTTTGAGCTTTTATTGTCTTTCAATGGTCGGAAGAAGTTTGGTCCAAATTGGATGTTGGGTACTATATTAATTGAATATAATATGTACATCCTTTACATTTTAAAATGGCCAATTTAGGTGCAATCAATTTCTCAGAGATCAAATTATATGTCAACAAAATAATGTTGCAGGAATGCTAATCTTAGCTCCCGAGTGTTGCAGCGGGCTTAGGCACTGCATCTCAGTGCTAGAGGCGTCACTACAGACCCTGGTTCGATTCCAGGCTGTATCACAACCGGCTGTGATTTGGAGTCCCATAGGGCGGCGCACAATTGGACCAGCGTCGTCCGGGTTTGGCCGGGGTAGGCCGTCATTGTAAATATGAATTTGTTCATAACTGACTTGCCTAGTTAAATAAAAATACAAATCTGTTTCTAACTTTAGAACAATTTCAGAATAATATGTGATGGTGGGTGTCATGGCTTGCTGAATTGACATGGAATGACTCTATTAAGAATTTTACACTAACTGAGCTGATAAGTACTTTGATATATTATAGATAAGCCTGTCAGACAATACTCGTTTTGCTTTCACGCAACATTAAAGGGGTCGTACTGACTGTTGTAGAAGCCTTTGATGGTTAAATAGCCGCCTCAGACTGTTGCCTCCTCCTGTTCACAGTCCCTACTGAGAAAGGTGCGACTGGACTGAGCAACCTTGGCAACACGTGCTTCATGAACTCCAGTATCCAGTGTGTGAGCAACACCAAGCCTCTCACAGACTACTTCACCTCAGGAAACCACCTCTATGAGCTCAACAGGTATACGTGTGCATTATCTTAGATTTACAAGAATGCATTCTTATTATAAAATAATGCTTGTTATATACTTTGAGCAAAACTTTGGTTAAATAAACCCACAGCAAGCAGAGATGAGTGTGCAAGATTATTTGTACTGTTTCTCTTCATAACAGGACTAATCCCATTGGGATGCGTGGTCACATGGCCAAATGCTATGGCGATCTGGTACAAGAGTTGTGGAGCGGAACACAAAAGAACTTGGCCCCTCTGAAACTCAGAGTACGTCCACAAACAAGCCTTCAACTGACCCCCCCCCCCCCCCCCCCAATAACGCTAGAGTCTACCAACCTAAAAAGTACAGTCTTTCAACCTAAAAAACGAGAGTCAAATGGTTGTCTTTTCCCTTCTGTCCTTGTCTCTCCCCTGTCTCTTCCGTCAGTGGACGATAGCGAAGTACGCCCCGCGGTTCAATGGCTTCCAGCAGCAGGACTCCCAGGAGCTGCTGGCCTTCCTGCTGGATGGCCTTCACGAGGACCTGAACCGCGTTCACGAGAAACCCTACGTAGAGCTGAAGGACAGCGACGGGCGGCCAGACTGGGAGGTGGCTTCTGAGGTCAGAGTTCAGACACTTTTCCTCTTTTCATTGTGGAGCAATCCAAAAACCAGACCCTGGGTGAATTACCTCATGTAACTGTTGAGTGTAAATGTTGATTTGTGGGTGTAATATTAGCTTTCTGTGCCATCTTGAACTGCTAGAAGTTGTCTGATGTGAGGATGTGGTGTTGTGTTCCCCCAGGCGTGGGAGAATCACTTGAGGAGGAACCGTTCCATTGTGGTGGATCTATTCCATGGCCAGCTCAGGTCACAGGTCAAGTGCAAGACCTGTGGCCATGTCAGTGCACGCTTCGACCCCTTCAACTTCCTCTCTCTCCCCCTACCCATGGATAACTCCATGCACTTGGAGATCATAGGTGAGCCTTATAATGCAGTGTATACAGTACTACAGTTCAACATCCAGAAAATATTTCACGAAACGTCAAAGATTACCATCATATTGGAGATATTTGTCTCAGGATGTCTGTCCACCCTTTCCTGTGCTCGCCTCAGAGCTTTACAGTAACAGTGTGATATTTGTCTCAGGATGTCTGTCCACCCTTTCCTGTGCTCGCCTCAGAGCTTTACAGTAACAGTGTGATATTTGTCTCAGGATGTCTGTCCACCCTTTCCTGTGCTCGCCTCAGAGCTTTACAGTAACAGTGAGATATTTGTCTCAGGATGTCTGTCCACCCTTTCCTGTGCTCGCCTCAGAGCTTTACAGTAACAGTGTGATATTTGTCTCAGGATGTCTGTCCACCCTTTCCTGTGCTCGCCTCAGAGCTTTACAGTAAAAGTGAGATATTTGTCTCAGGATGTCTGTCCACCCTTTCCTGTGCTCGCCTCAGAGCTTTACAGTAACAGTGTGATATTTGTCTCAGGATGTCTGTCCACCCTTTCCTGTGCTCGCCTCAGAGCTTTACAGTAACAGTGTGATATTTGTCTCAGGATGTCTGTCCACCCTTTCCTGTGCTCGCCTCAGAGCTTTACAGTAACAGTGTGGTTTTGAATAGAAAGCTCCTTTGTTCCTGTTGTCTTGTGAGAGAAAGTATATTGGATCCCGTGCCTCTGCAACACTTTTGTCTTTGTTTCCTCTGTCCAGTCATTAAGCTGGATGGGTCATGCCCAGTGCGGTATGGGCTCCGGCTCAATGCAGATGAGAAGTACACAGGCCTGAAGAGACTCCTGAGTGAACTCTGCTGCCTTAACCCTGAGCAGATCCTCCTGGCTGAAGTCCATGCCTCTAACATCAAGGTAGAGCTATCACCAGCCATCATCTGTCCTCATCACTGTCCATCCAACCATCACTCTGTTCATATGCACATAGACTAGTGAAAGTCTGTCTACCCAATTTTTAGAATTTCCCACTGGACAACCAGAAAGTGCGTCGGGCGGTGAGCGGCTTTCTGTGTGCGTTTGAGATCCCGGTGTCAGGCGTATCCACATCTGTGGTGTCCTCCCCCACGCAAACAGATGGTGATGGTATACCGATTTGGTTCTTCTGTTTATCAGTTTGTTCTTCTCTTTTCAAAGGTACTTTTAAAAAAAGTTATTCAATCAAAGCCTTTGTCATATAAGGCTCTTTTTAAAAGCAATCAGTGCGAAGTGATGAAAATGCATAGTAGCAACCAAGAACATTTTATAATTTCAAGAAATGCACAGGTTTTAGATAACTGATGGAAAGGTAGCTACTTTGAAACTGAACAATATAACAAAGCTAAATGACCACCACAGTAGCTGTCAACACTGCTGTTATGTCTTATTTAAGTCTTCACTGACAACTTGACAAGCTGTTTGTTCTTCATGTCATCTCCAGAAGCTCCAGCGCTAGCAAATGGGAATGCTGCCAAGGTAACTGAGATTAACTCTCTGAAACTAGGAATGATCCCCAAGGGCATGCCCAGCACTGTAGTGCCCTGTGTCACAGAGGGCAGCCATGCCAATGGTCTCCCCAACGGCCACGTGATGCCCCCTCTGGACAGCACCTTTGCTGGGTACATCATCGCCATCCATAGGAAGATGGTGAGAACTGCAGGATGGGCTAAAGATGGAGACAAGATTATCAGTGCATCAAGATTAGTCAAAGTCTATATAATGCTCACTTCTAAACTGTTTTTGTTTGTTTTGTAGATGCGGGCAGAGTTATACTTCCTGTCCAGTCAGAAAAACCGACCCAGTCTGTTTGGGATGCCATTGATCGTGCCGTGTACAGTCCACACCAGGACCAGGGACCTGTATGACGCTGTTTGGACCCAGGTGTCCCGCTTGGCCAGTCCCTTACCCCCTCAGGAGGCCAGCAACCACGCCCAGGACTGGTCAGTCTCTCCAGACCACTCTGTGTGTTCTGTCAGGTGGCTTTGCAGTGCTCAGTCTTATCCTAATGGCACAGGTGTGTGATACTGTGCTGTGTGTTTTTGTTTGTTGTGAACACAGTGATGACAGCATGGGCTACCAGTATCCCTTCACCCTGCGCGTGGTGCAGAGAGATGGCAACTCCTGCGCCTGGTGTCCGTGGTACAGGTAATAATCTGCCCTCACAGTACAACATATCACAATACAGTTGAAGATGGAGAAGGTGTTAATTGATACCCTCTATTGGTGTCCATCACAGGTTCTGCAGAGGCTGCACAGTGGAGTGTAACGATGACAGGGCTGCTGTGGGGAATGCCTTCATGGCTGTGGACTGGGACCCCACTGCTCTACACCTCCGTTACCAGACCTCTCAGGAGAGGGTAAGAGAGACATGAGGCTGGGGATAAACACAGCAGTGGGACCCTAGAGGTCATATCAATATATTTATTCTAGGGATGTAATGATTATTTAAATAAAAATGTTTACCTTTATTTAACTTGTCAAGTCAGTTAAAAACAAATTCTTATTTTCAATGACGGCCTACAGGGGAACAGTGGGTTAACTGCCTTGTTCAGGGGCAGAATGACAGATTTTTACCTTGTCACCTCTGGGATTCGATCTTGCAACCTTCCAGTTACTAGTCCAACTCTAACCACTAGGCTACCTGATTCACCAATATGCATCGGTCCCCGGTCCAAGTGTTTAAGATATGAGTGCATCGGTCCGCAGGACCACAAACTGATCCAATGTAGCATGCATCGGTCAGAAAATCTATTCAAATGTTACAAATTGCAGGTCAAATAACATTTTCTTTTTCTTACCTTCTGAAAAGACCTAATCTTTTGTGACAACCGATGCGCCCTCTCTCCTTCAGTATTGAACTAAGCATGTAACTGTGTTAAGTCATTGATCTACAAGTCATTTTGCATGCAGAACAACCCCAGGCAATAACAGTAGGCTAGTCAAACTGCACACTGTACCCAGCTTCACTCGTAGACCAACAAGAGGAAGACCTATTCCTGATCTGATCTGGCACATCCTTACGGTTGTGGGCGGAGCAGTTGCTGTACCAGGCGGTGATACAGCCCGCCAGGATGCTCTCGATTGTGCATCTGTAGAAGTTTGTGAGTGCTTTTGGTGACAAGCCAAATTTCTTCAGCCTCCTGAGGTTGAAGAGGCGCTGCTGCGCCTTCTTCACGATGCTGTCTGTGTGAGTGGACCAATTCAGTTTGTCTGTGATGTGTATGCCGAGGATGTGTATGCCGAGGCATTTATATGTTTGTAAAATGGCTTGTGCAATATTAGGCTTTATTAGTTGAGCAACAACCAATGTAATTTGATAAGTTATTCTTATCAAATGCGCTGTTGAAAATTGTTTTTCCCGGAGTAAAAGTAGCCTAAGCTACTGCCAGGGAGACTACGCTCATCTGGCTATAGGTAGGCTAGATGCTGATCGGAACATTCAATTTTATTTCAGTTGTTCAGGTTCACCATCAGCGGTAGTTTTGCTTGAAACAATCAGTATGTATTGGGGAGTCCCATATGGTGGTGTACAATTGGTCCAGCGTCGTCCAGTTTTGGCCGGGGTAGGCCGTCATTGTAAATAAGAATTTGTTCTTAACTGGCTTGCCTAGTTAAATAAAGGTTGAATAAAAATAAATGTATTGTAATTTTTAGATATTCAGGGTAAAGTTGATTAATTTCATAACGAGGACAGCAATCACTTTTGCTACCCGCATGGTCGAAGTGGGAGAAGAGAAGTTCACTCCGAGTCTGTCAACTTCCAAACAGTCTATTCGATTATGAGACAGAGGTGAAATCCAAAGTTGTGCTATAAATTAATTGGTTATGTCATAGAAAATGTAAGATCAATATTGATACATTACTAGCTCTAACACTTTTAATGTGCAAAAATGTATATATACACACAGACACAGACAGATGTCAGCTCAGAGAGGCCCATCAGCATCAGATTTTACTGAATGTGTTTATGCAACCAATGTTAATGTGTCGCATCGATTCGTTCCTCTAATCAAACCGAATCGTTTCAAACTAAAACTTAACGTTTCTGTATTGGAAATCATGCATCGAATCGTCCTGAAAAGGAAAGATGCACATGCCTAATTTATTCCATATCTAATGGAACAACGACATTGACTAAGTAATGAGTGTGTCCTATAGATCGTGGAGGAGCACCCCAGTGTGGAACAGAGTCGCAGGGCCCAGGCAGAGCCCATCAGTCTGGACAGTTGTCTGCAGGCCTTTACCAGTGAGGAAGAGCTGGGAGAGGATGAGCTCTACTACTGCTCCAAGTGCAAGACCCACCGCCTGGCCACCAAGAAACTGGACCTGTGGAGGCTGCCGCCCATCCTGGTCAGATATACAGCTCATTCCCTCTGCATTAACTCCCCAGTCCTCTCCCTATTAATCTTAGTGTCTATAGGCAACAGTTGAAACCTATGCAAAGAGAAAGAAAGAAACCCCCAGTCCAACAGTTTGAATGCCATGTCTGAATTGCAAGACTGCACAGGACATCACCCACTCTAAAACGCTTTTATTCTGCCCATTTGAATGACAGATTATTCATTTAAAACGTTTCCAGTTTATGAATGGGCGGTGGATCAAATCCCAGAAGATTGTGAGGTTTCCCAGGGAGACGTTTGATCCCAGTGCTTTCCTGACTCCGAGAGATGCAGACCAAAGCCAACAGAGCTGGAGGGATGGGCTAGGGGAGGAGCTACACGACACAGAGGGAGGAGTACCAAAATCTGGGGGTGGAGACACTGTCTGTAACCCCACCCCAACTCTCAACAATGGGAAAGGTTTGTAAAGAGTCTTGACTGGGGTTTCAGATGTAGCTGTCACATCCCACTTATTCCTTTAGACAGGCTGGTGTTCATCTATGAATGTATGTTCTATTTTCAGAGTCTCTGTGCTCAGGGAGGATGGCCAGTACTCCCCTCAGCAGAGATGTCAGCCCCAACTGCAGCCCACAGAGTGAGGGCAGGAGGCAGGGCCGTGGACGGGTGTTGCCCCTGGAAAGCAGGTACCAGCTATCCCTCAGTAAAGAGAGTCTGGACAGTGGCAGGGAGAGCCCCATGGAGCTCGAGGCCAGCGGGATGGGGAGCAGGGGAGAGGGCCTCAGCGACTCTACCTCTGGAGAGGACACGGCTAGGGACTGTGACAACACAACGTCTGTGTCTGAGCTGGAGAGCAATGGCTACACCGAGGACAGCATAGATCTGGAGGCCTCCCAGGACCAAAGAGACAAAATCTGCATAGACCCCATGTACAACTTGTATGCAATTTCAGTAAGTATTAAATATTAGTTTTTTTCTAAGAATATTGCTCTTATAACCTGAAGACACAGGAGTGCAAAGTGACTATCTACCACCTGAAATATCCTCTTAACCACCAATCACTTTTGTGTCTGCAGTGCCATTCAGGGATCCTCGGAGGAGGCCACTATGTGACATATGCCAAAAACCCAAATGAAAAGTGGTACTGTTACAACGACAGTAGCTGTAAGGTAAGTGAAGTCATGAGTTTGAGATGCTGTGTTTGGAATACAATCTCTGGTATGTGATGCATTGTCCATTTGTCATCTATAACGCAGCAATTTGAAGTTCAAGTATAAACCAAGCTGCACTGTGTTTTCTGTGTTCAGGAGTTGAGGTCAGAGGAGATTGATGCAGACTCTGCCTATATCCTGTTCTACGAGCAGCAGGGAGTGGATTATTCTCTGTTCATGCCCAAAACTGACGGCAAAAAGATGGCCGACACAACTAGCATGGACGAGGACTTTGAGTCTGATTATAAGAAGTACTGTGTTCTTCAGTAATTAACTGTTGATGTGTCAATGTGCTGCTGGTTCATCGACATGCTTGTGCTAGAAAACCACCTTACTATTTGAATCTGAAATCTCTCAGGTTGAGATGAGCTGAACCTTAGAAATCATCCCTGGTGGTTAGAAGTGGACCACAAACCATTTTTACACCACCTCTTCTTAGTGGATAGACATTTTTTTCAAGCAATGGTACTCAAGTTATTTTGCGCTAGCGATGTCAAACAAAAGGAAGGGCTGTGTATTGGTTTGTTTCAGCATCAACACCTTGTCGGAGGGTGACCATGCTTAGGCCCATGGTGCTGGTCCTAGGCCAGATGTGACAAGTGTGTGTGTGTGTGTTTGTTTGTAAACCAATGCCAGTGGCAATATGTGTAGACACTAGACACATTTAATTGGTATTCTCTGTAGTTAAAGATGTTATAATACAATTGATCTAGTGAAATGTAACTGAAACCCCCCCCCCCCCCTCATTGAATTCTACAAAAAATGATTGCAGAAGTAGCAAGTGTTCACTACCTCATCATACCCTGCTTTGGACAGTAGTCAAATCCATAGTCACAATTCTAAAATGTCTCTAGTTCTAAAAAATACCATTTTTTTGTCTTCTTCAAATGTAAAGGAGTCAGACTCCAGACCGATAGGCCTGGATTAAATTCAGTGTTGCTGAACTACATTCATGTATTTGCATTGCAATGTATCTCTGTCTTTGGTGTTCATCACACAAGGTCTGCTAAGAACAAAGCCTCAGAACCCCTTACCTATCTGAGACAATCTTCCTGTAGCATCTGCTTGTCCCAATCTGTATGCAGGTCCATTCCAACAACATATCAGTCTGTGCCATGACAACATTGTGATGTTATCACATCAACAGTTGACTTTCATTATAGTAGCTACCAGTAGGCCATGACATACTTTATTATTGTGCCCAAGTTAACACAATTATTTATGCAAGTCATGAGATCACAACTTCAAAGAGCATAAGTTGTGGCTAATGTTGCATCTTTCTGAATGCCATAGGTATGATGTATTTGATTTAGGCAGAGGGACATTTCTTAGTTTTGAGTCGTTGCACCTTACCGTTATGCGACAAGTGAATAGATAGCTTTTCCCCTACGCGCCTCGGAAAACATGTATTTATTGTAGCTATGTTGACATGCACTATGTGAAACATTGTCACAAGGAGTTCAATTCATCTAATCATATGAAGACACAAAAATCTAACTGTTTAAGCCCTGAGCTATATCTGTTACAATCCACAGCTCTCATTTCTGCTCTGTCTTTAAAGGCTTGTTGAGGTGTATGCTTTTATTTGGTTAATCAATTACTGATTATAACATCTGGACAGAAACCTACCCACTCTACCTGACGTATGATGGTAGTACGGTAAGCATTCTGATGTCTTTGATTTTTAAAAACATTTTTAACCTTCGCTAACAGCTGCAGTGGTCATTTTCAGTATTGTCCCTCTGAAAACCTTGATACAGCGATTACTACTGAATGTTTATTTTATTTTTTGTCTATTTAGTTGTAATGTTTTCTTTTCATTTATTCTTAATTTAATGTACTTTTTCTAAAATGTTTATAGTCTAAATTTACTTTGCACTGACCCTTGTGGAAAAATGAACATGTACTGTACATAAATACTTTTGGAAAAAGGATGTATTGGAATATGAACTGCAAAGATCTGTCTTGTATATGGAGTGATTAGTTTATCTAACTATTAAAGCAGGCAGCCAATAAAATACACAGCTTTTGTGTCCCTTTTCATGTACAGTCTTATTAGGATGGTTAACATGAGCAATTGGATGGAATGTACATTTCTATATTGGTCATAACTTAATAACAATGTCCAGCAGCCTAAGTAAAGCTAGACAACATATTCTCAGGGCCACATACTTTCGATAAGCACAGCTCAAATAACTGTCAGGAGAAAATACATTTTAGTACTATTTCTGAAAACATAGGAAACCACAAAGAGGCCATGTCACCTCCACCTCCCTTACAACCTAGAACTGTGTGTGGGCTTTGTCAATCTATGTTCAAACCTTTTTACTGTTGGTGAAAGTAAGCTTTGCGTATCAGAACACAGCATGAAAATGGCTCCCACCCATAGCACTATCTGACACACACTTCCCTTGATAACCGTCAATCATATTGGGGTCCAATATGGTCATGTTTCATTTGAAATGATTAGTGGCCAGTTGTAAAATGTTAACCAGCTGCCGTTGTCACCCAAAAACTCCTACGAGTACATGAATATAGAATGACTTGAAAGCTTAATTTATCCAGCGAGACATAGTGATACTGATGACAAAGCCGCTCCTTCCTGTGAGTGAGGGACGGCAGGAAGCCACATAACAAAGTGAGGTGAAGAACGAACAGAAGTGGCCATCTCAGTGGTTGCAATAGAAAATATTTCACATGAATTTGGACAGAAGTTGCTTGAATATCTTACCAGCTTGGGCACTGTGGGTGAGGTGTACTCTTTCTCCATACAATTTAAATGTGTATAACTCTGGGGGGAAAAGTCATAGCTCTGCCTACTTTAGAACCCTTTCAATGTAATTTGTTTCATACCATTTCATATTTTTGCTCTTGACTCCTCAGATGAAGGCAACATACACACTCAACAGAGAAATGTCATATTGGAATGCAACAAGTAATCACACAGAAACTTCCCTCATCAGGAACTCAAATATAACAAATGATCTTGGTTATGAATTCTCAAATCCTATAGTAGGTGAGTCGTGTAATCATATGTAATGTGAGATGGAAAGCTTACTGTTGTTGACAGTTTCTCAAGCTCTGATGTAACTGGTGAATGTGTATTTTCTCAGGAGGTGGCAGATTAAACGGGATGTTCTACATTCTGATCAGTATTTCTGGGTTTACTGTCACCATTGTCATTTTAATGGCAATTCTGTGGACGAGGAAGTAAGCTTACACCACTTGTAAAGATATCAAACATTTGTACCTTTCCTAAATACAGTATTGGTAGTAGATGTGACTGTTCCATACTGGATGCAACCTTACTACACCAAATACAGTTGATAACATACAGTACCAGTAAAAAGTTTGGACACACCTACTCATTCCAGGGTTTTTCTTAATTTTTTATTATTTTCTACATTGTAGAATAATAGTGAAGACATCAAAACTATGAAATTACACATGGAATCATGTAACCAAAAAGGTGTTAAACAAGTCAATCAATATTTTGTATTTTAGATTCTTCAAAGTAGACACCCTTTGCCTTGATGACAGCTTTGCACACTCTTGGCATTCTCTTAACCAGCATCACCTGGAATGCTTTTCCAACAGTCTTGGAGTTCCCACATATGCTGAGCACTTGTTGACTACTTTTCCTTCACTGTGGTCCAACTCATCCCAAACCAACTCAATTGGGTTGAGGTTGAGTGATTGTGGGGGTCCGGTCATCTGATGCAACACTTTATCACTCTCCTTCTTGAAATGTTCCTAATTGACTGACCTTCATGTCTTAAAGTAATGATGGACTGTTGTTTCTCTTTGCTTATTTGAGCTGTTCTTGCCATAATATAATAATATTTTACCAAATAGGGCTATCTTCTGTATACCACCCCTACCTTGTCACAACACAACTGATTGGCTCAAACACATTAAAAAGGAAAGAAATTCCACAAATGAACTTTTAACAAAGCACACCTGTTAATTGAAATGCATTCCATGTGACTACCTCATGCACCTGGTTGAGAGAATGCCAAGAGTGTGCAAAGCTGTCATCAAGGTAAAGGGTGGCTACTTTGAAGAATCTCAAATATAAAATATGTTTTGATTTGTTTAACCTAAATGTATTTTCGCCTAAAATGACATACCCAACTATAACTGCCTGTAGCTCAGGCCCTGAAGCAAGGATATGCATATTCTTGGTACCATTTGAAAAGAAACACGTTGAAGTTTGTGGAAATGTGAAAGGAATGTAGGAGAATATAACATAATAGATCTGGTAAAAGATAATACAAAGACAAAAATAGTTATTTTGTATTTTTTTGTACCATCATCTTTGAAATGCAAGAGAAAGGTCATAATGTATTATTCCAGCCCAGGTGCAATTAGGTTTTGTCATAGCAGCAGTGTATGTGCAACGTTTTAGACTGATCCAATTAACCATTCTATATCTGTTTGAAATGTTGTATCAAGACTGCCAAAATGTGCCCAATTTGTTTATTAACAACTTTTCATGTTCAAAATTGTGCACTCTCCTCCAACAATAGCATGGTATTCTTTCACAGTAATAGCTACTGTATATTGGACAGTGCATTTAGATTAACAAGAATTTAAGTTTCCTGCCCATATCAGATATGTCTATCTATGTCCTGGGAAATTGTCTTGTTACTTACAACCTCATGCTAAAGCGCATTAGCCTACATTGGACACAACATCGATCCCGAAAAAGTAAACTTTTTTGGTTACTATATGATTCCATGTGTTATTTCATAGTTTTGTGGTCTTCACTATTATTCTACAATGTAGAAAATAGTAAAAATAAAGAAAAACCCTGGAACGAGTAGTGTATAACTGACTGGTAGTGTATTATACTACTAGTGTATAATACTACTAACATGCTTCATATCCTTTCCAGGTATCGCACTTTGATTCACACCATTCGAGACCTGCAGGGTGTTGAGGGTCTATCGGGCAGAGCTCCTCCATCTAACCCCCCATCTAGAAGTCCCCTAACCTTGAGGAAGTGTTTGGGGCATGTGACAAGAAGCCATCCCACACGAGAGCTTGTCTCTGTCACTCTGGGACAGGGGTCACAGGACACCAACTTAACCACTCCCCTTGAAAGGCAGACAACCAAGTCTGCTTCTCAGTCTCTCTGGAGACCACGGCAAACTGTAAACTTACTGTGTAGAAAAAGCAACGGTGTAAAAAAAAAAACATTCTCATATTTGAATTTAGCTGTGAAATGGTGTAACAGTGTGGACTTAATTTCCCAGGTTTCCTGCTTCAACACATCTGGGCTAGGTCTACAGCATATCATCAAAGCAGGGAGGGAAGGGGTGTACTACAAGGCTAAGGTGATACGTGGCACATGCAAGGGCCACTTCATTGTCACCTGCAAGATTATCAAAGAGGGTTAGGACACATCCATCAAGCTCACTAACAAATTCATCATCAATCAAAGAGACAATGCACTTTAATCATTACAATAATATCAATCACAGAGTAATGCCCTCCAACCCTCACCATCTGTAGGGGCTACTCACAGGAGAGTAGCCAGAGAGGTGAGAATCATGAGGAAGCTGGGTATCCACAAGAATGTGCTGCAGCTGCTAGACTGGAACATCACACAGGGTAAGAGTCACATACTACACTCAGCAAAAATATAAACTTATAAAGTGTTGGTCCCATGTTTCATGAGCTGAAATGAAAGATCCTAGACATCTTCTGTACGCACAAAAAACGTATGTCTCTCAAATGTTGGGCACAAATTAGATTACATCCCTGTTAGTGAGCATTTCTACTTTGCCGAGATAATCCATCCACCCGGCAGGTGTGGCACATCAAGAAGCTTATTTAAAAAGCATGATCATTACACAGGTGCAACTTGTGCCGGGGACAATAAATGACCACTCTAAAATGTGCAGTTTTGTCACACAACACAATGCCACAGATGTCTCAAGTTTTGAGGGAGTGTGCAATTGGCATGCTGACTGCAGAAATGTCCACCCGAGCTGTTGCCAGAGAATGTAATGTTCATTTTTCTACCTTAAACTGCCTCCAACATTGTTTTTGAGAATTTGGCATTATGTACAACAGACCACTTGAATGGCATTGTGTGGGTGAGCGGTTTGCTGATATTAACAGTGTGAACAGAGTTACCCATGGTGGTGGTGGTGGTGGTGGTGTTATTGTATGGGCAGGAATAAGCTATGGACAATGAACACAAATGCATTTTATCGATGGCAATTTGAATGCACAGAAATACAATGACGAGATCTGAAACTTTTGTGAGGCCCATTTTTTAAAGGTGTCTGTGACCAACAGATGCATATCTGTGTTCCCAGTCATGTGACATCCATATAACATACAGTGGCTTGCGAAAGTATTGACCCCCTTAGCATTTTTCCTATTTTGTTGCCTTACAACCTGGAATTGTAAAATTTGTATCATTTGATTTAGACAACATGGCTACCACTTTGAAACAAACAAGAAATTAGACAATAAAAACTGAAAACTTTTCCCCCCTTTTCACTATTCCCCCCCCAAAGTCAAAACTTTGTAGAGCCACCTTTTACAGAAATTACAGCTGCAAGTCTCTTGGGGTATGTCTGTAAGCTTGGCACATCTATCCACTGGGAGTTTTGCCCATTCTTCAAGGCAAAACTGCCCCAGCTTGTTCAAGTTGGATGGGTTCCGCTGGTGTACAGCAATCTTTAAGTCATACCACAGATTCTCAATTGGATTGAGGTCTGGGCTTTGACTAGGCCATTCCAAGACGTGTAAATGTTTCCCCTTAAAACACCTCTAGTGTTGCTTTAGCAGTATGCTTTGGGTCACTGTCCTGCTGGAATGTGAACCTCTGTCCCAGTCTCAAATCTCTGGAAGACTGAAACAGGTTGCCCTCAAGAATTTCCCTGTATTTAACACCATCCATCATTCCTTCAATTCTGATCAGTTTTCCAGTCCCTGCCGATGAAAAACATCCCCACAGCATGAAGCTGCCACCACCATGCTTCACTGTGGGGATGATGTGCTCGGGGTGATAAGTTTGCGCCAGACAGCGGTTTCCTTGATGGCCAAAAAGCTCAATTTTAGTCTCATCTGAACAGAGTACCTTCTTCCATATGTTTGGAGAGTCTCCCACATGCCTTTTGGCGAACACCAAACGTGTTTGCTTATTTTTTTCTTTAAGCAATGGCTTTTTTTTCTGGCCACTCTTCCATAAAGCCCAGCTTTGTGGAGTGTACGGCTTAAAGTGGCCCTATGGACAGATACTCCAATCTCTGCAGTGGAGCTTTGCAGCACCTTCAGGGTTATCTTCGGTCTATTTGTTTCCTCTCTGATTAATGCCCTCCTTGCCTGGTCTGTGAGTGTTGGTGGGTGGCAGGTTTGTTGTGGTGCCATATTCTTTCCATTTTTTTAAATGGATTTAATTGTGCTCCATGGGATGCTCAAAGTCTTCGATTTTTTTTTATAACTCAACCCTGATCTATACTTCTCCACAACTTTGGCTCTGACCTGTTTGGCAAGCTCCTTGGTCTTCATGGTGCCGCTTGCTTGGTGGTGCCCCTTGCTTAGTGGTGTTGCAGACTCTGGGGCCTTTCAGAACAGGTGTATATATACTGAGATCATGTGACAGATCGTGTAACACTTAGATTGCACACAGGTGGACTTTATTTAACTAATTATGTGACTTCTGAAGGTAATTGGTTGCACCAGATCTTATTTAGGGGCTTCACAAGTTTTTTTTTTTTTCCTTTCACCAATTTTGACTATTTTGTGTAGGTCCATTACATGAAATACAAATAAAAAACATTTAAATTACAGGTTGTAAAGCAACAAAATAGTAAAAAACGCCAAGGGGGATGAATGAATACTTTTGCAAGGCACTATATGAACTGCAACTCAGTAAATCTTAGAAATTGTTGCATGTTGCATTTATATTTTTGTTCAGTATCGTTTATTTAGCATTGATTGTTTCTGCATCTTGTCCCATGGCAAAAAGTGGAAAGGTGGTTTTGTGTGTGTTTTATTTCCCTTTACTCCAGCTCCTTACATGCTGATCCTAGAGTCGGTGAGCAGTGGGACACTGCGCAGTTTCCTTCAAGTGAATCAAGACCAACTGAGCAGGGACAGTCAACTGCAACATTTCTTCACCATAGCAGCATATCACATTGCCCATGCCATGAGACACCTGTGCTCTAAAATGGTACATTAAAATAATTCTAAAAATCCATCAACAATGTCATATTCAATATTTTTCCTGTGGTCACCACACATACATATTTGACCCCATCAGTTCTGTTCCACAATTGTTCATACTCCAGGTGGTGCACTGTGACCTAGCCCTGAGGAACATTATGGTGAACCATTTTCCCAGAGAGGTGAAGCTGGCAGAGTTTGGACTGGCCCAAGACCTGACTCACAAAAGGAGCCATCGCAGCAGCTGCAAAGTGGACCACATGGTGAGGAGGACTGTACTGAAGTCACCCAGACATTGTGACGAGAGCATAAAGCTATCTCTAACTTGGCTGTTCTTTGTGCTTCGCTTCACAGCAAAGTGTGCCCCTGCGTTGGTATCCCCCAGAGTACTTCAGAAACAACTACTACAGCTTCAAAGGGGATGTCTGGGCCTTTGGCATTGTGCTGTGGGAGATGCAAACATTTGGTAAGATGGAAAGAGCACCTGAGATTAACTGAATGAAATCTATTCACTAATGTTTTAATAATGAGTCATTAATGATTCATCTTAATCTTAGGGACCTTACCATATCCTAACCTGGAGGCTCCAGAGTTGGTGGTGCGCTATGTTTGCTCTGGACAAAGGAACTCAGTCCCAGAGACATGTAGGCCAGAGATGTGAGAAATGGTCCCCTTTCTGGTTAATTTTTACATGTAATATTTCCAGGAATATCAACTGCTCTTGTCTATTTGCATGATACTGGTGTGCTAGTAAATTGACCCCTTTACTTCTAGACTGCAGACGATTAGGGACTGTTGGCTGGAGCCAAACACTCAAAGGCCCTCCTTCAACGACATAGTCAGAGACCTCGAGAACATCCTGGAGGATGATGAAGTACGTGTGGCTTCTTCCGTTAGCATTCCTTCTGCATCTCATATCCTTCTCTGTGGATTCAAATTATTTAAGAGGCTATCTGGGCATGCAACATTTGACCTTTTCATGCAGTTCCTTGTGTTTGTATATTGTCTGCACTGCAGGATTACGTCAAAGTGGACAACGGAGTCCCAATGGCCAATATTGAATTTGGCGACCAAGGTCAAATCTAGCCCACTCTCCTTCACGGGGACTAAATATGTGTAAGTTACTTGAAGTAGCATAACATGTTTGGATGTGCATGTCTGCAAAATCATTTTTTCCCCCTTTACTTAGGATAGTAGGCAGTGGTGTAAAGTACTTAAGTAAAAATACCTTAAGTGCTACTTAAGTAGTTTTTTGGGGTATCTGTACTTTACTATTTATATTTTTGTCAACTTTTACTTTAATCCCACAACATTCCTTAAGAAAATAATGTAATTTTTACTCCTTACATTTTCCCTGTAACCCAAAAGTATTCATTACATGTTTAATGCTTAGCAGGACAGGAAAATTGTCTAATTCACGCACTTATCAAGAGAACATCCCTGGTCATCCCTACTGCCTCTGATCTGGCAGACTCACTAAACACAAATACTTTGTTTTGAAATTATGTCTGAGTGTTGGAGTGTGCCCATGGCTATCCGCAAATTTTTAAAACAAGAAAATGGTGTTGTCTGGTTTGCTTAATATAAGACATTTTAAATGATTTATACTTTTACTTTTGATACTTAAGTATATTTTAGCAACTACATTTACTTTTGATACTTAAGTAGATTTAAAACCAAATAGTTTTAGACTTTTACTCAAGTAGTATTTTACTGGGTGACTAACTTTTACTTGAGTCATTTTCTATTGAGGTATCTTTACTTTTATTCAAGTATGAAAACTGGGTACTTTTTCCACCACTGGTATGACATACTGTAGGTCTACTACAATGAAACGATATAGAATAATGCATCCTAAAAGGCCTACAGATCCCCCTCAGGTACAAATAATAAGAACATTATTCACGTGATACAGTACCTAACTGGTGCACAGGATTTGGTTCCAATGCAACATTTTCATTGTGTGTTAGAAAAGTTGTACATGTCATTAAATAGGCTACAATTGTTAGTGATTTTGACTTTCTTTAAATCAATTTATATGTAGCATAGCCCAGGACTCAGGGTTTTGTCCAGGGGTTCATGCAAGAATTCGGGTTAGGCCTACTAAGATTTATGGATTTGAAATAAAGGGGAGTAGCTAGTTAGCCAGCTAAGTTCTTGAAAAAAGACACCACAAACACTGCTTGACAGTCTATAGACCCAGTCCCATGCCTATCTTTGGCAGCAGTGGGTAGTAATGCTCTACAAGTAACATGTACTTAAAGCTGCAATACGTACCTTTTTGGGGTAACCCAACAGAAAATCACATAGAAATGTGAGTTATAGATCTGTCATTCTATTTGAGAGCAAGTCTAAGAATGATACGTCTAAAAAGTGGTAGATCTGTTCTTTGTGAGCTATTTCTATGCTCCCCATTTTTTACTTTAGTTTTTGTGTCTTTTATTTTTGGTTTTGTCCACCAGTTTCAAACAGTTGAAAATACAATATTTTTGGTTATGGAAAAAATATTTCACAGCGATTCAGATGGTACAATGATTCTCTAAACTAAACTTGTTTGTTTTGTCACATAAAATTCAATTAGGCAAACTATTATAATTTTAGCAACCAGTAAATGGCAGAGAGATTTCTGCATAGTGCATCTTTAAGCACATTTTCCGGTTACAAAAAAAAGATTTTGAAATTGCAGTAAAAGTGCAGCAACTGCAGTCGACTGTGGTATTTTGGACGCAGTAATTTCAGAATAACTGCAGTGTACTGCAGTTGAACTGCTGTTAAACTGCACTGAGACTGCAATCTTTTTAAGTAAGGGTCACTAGTCACTAGTACTTTTCTAGTTACTCTCTGTGGGCTGTACTTGAAGTAGCATGTTCCCGGGAGGGACATTATGTTCACTGTCAACAACTGGTGCTGGTTATAGTGCTGGCAGGGTGAAATAATAAATGAATGTCAAATCAATTACACTAAGTTGTTGTTCTTTCTGTTTGCTGTTACAGTTTACCATATGGTATAAGAATTACCAAACTAAATCTGTTAGTAGGCAATTCTGCCACTCTATAACCAGTTATTATGCTGTTATTAGCACTGCTGTAAGATTTGCTAAACATTTGTTGCCCTTTTTTTGTTAGTCTTACTGCACTATTTCTTGTTTTTGTCATTTTTAAGCTTCTGCATTGCCCTCTGCAGCATATTACGATTCCTAGGGTGCATTTAGTCTCCCATGATGCAACGCTCCGCCTAGTTAGCCCGCAGTTAGTTTAGCTAGCTGGCTATCAAGCCCAGATTAAGTTTAGTCTAAATATATTGCTTACAGTATGTCATAAGCAACAACACATCTGACCTGCTGATCCTCAACACTGGGGCCCCTCCTGTACTCCCTGTTCACCCACAACTGTGTGCCAAGCACAACTCCAACACCATCATTAAGTTTGCTGACGACACAACAGTGGTAGGCCTGATCACAGACAATGATGAGACAGCCTATAGGGAGGAGGTCAGAGACCTGGCTGTGTGGTGCCAGGACAACATCTCTCTCAATGTGAGTAAGACAAAGGAGCTGATCGTGGACTACAGGAAATGGAGGGCTGACCAGGCCCCCATTAACATCGACGGGACTGAAGTGGAGCGGGTCGAGAGTTTCAAGTTCCTTGGTGTCCACTTCACCAACAAGCTATCATTGTCTAAACACCCCAAGACAGTTGTGAAGAGGGCACGACAACACCTTTTTCCCCCTCAGGAGACTGAAAAGATTTGGCATGGGTCCCCAGATCCTCAAAAAGTTACACAGCTGCACCATCAAGAGCATCCTGACTGGTTGCATCACCACCTGGTATGGCAACTGCTCGGCATTGCACCGTAAGGCACTACAGAGGGTAGTGCCTACGTTCCAGTACATCACTGGGGCAAAACTTCCTGCCATCCAGGACCTCTATACCAGGCAGTGTCAGAGGAAGCCCAAAAAATTGTCAAAGACTTCAGTCACCCAGTTTACAGATATTATTAGACAAAGACAACCTGAGCAACAAATTGCAGGGAGTTCCATTATAATCACAACTACAGACAGGTTATTATAAATCACTGAAAATGACTGTCCATAATATAAAGTCACCTCATGGATCCTATTCAAAAACGTCACAGAGAAGCAATTTCTGGTTTTCCTCATCACTAAACAGTTAATAGACATGAAATCATAAAATGACACTAAAACTGTGATGGGCATCACTAAATGTTTCATAATAACCAACCAAATGTTAAAAGGGGCTAACTTGTCCTTTAAGTAGTTTTCTGACCAGATAATTATTTACGCTTACGAGTAGTTTCTTGAGGGGGCTATTTTTACTTGAGTAAATTACAATCTAAATAACAGATTTTCAGTACTCTTCCCACCCCTGATCTTGTCTGACTATCATCACTTATAGAGGACGAAGCCCATACACACTGTTATAAGATCAGCTTTAAAATGTTTTCCATAACAGAAAAGGTTTAAATGTAGGAGGGTAACGCTGATCCTAGGTCTGCAGCTGCGTCTACGGATCATTTCGAATCTAGGGAATGACGTTCACAAGTGACGTAGTTTGCTGCTTTTGCGGTTCACAAATTTGGTTTCGTTCCACGTCGTCTTCAATGTCGCAAACCATTACATTTAGCTATTTACCACTGAAATAAAGGTGTGGAAAATACAATTTAGGGTAAGTTACCATGTCGCTGGCACCCAAGACAAGGGTGTGTTTATAACTGGAGAATGATAGTGCTACGTGAGTCACAACTAACGTACTAGCGAATGTTACTGTAGCTAGCTAGCAAACAGCTTGCTAGTAACTCGAGCTAACTAGCCAATGTGATGCATTTGACGGCTTCTAGGCTATTATACAAAATATACAAAAAATATATATAGCTAGCTAATATGTGTGCCATACGTGGTTTAATATAACTATTGATAGCCTTTTTTCTTCAATTTTGGCAGCTTTAGCTAGCTAGCTAAGAAACAAATATTCCAAACATTGTTCGTTATGTAGGGCAAACTAGCTCGCAAGATGACATGTCCTCTGTCCCTCTTTTTTGTGCATAGTAGCATCTAACTTGCTTACAGGCTTGCAACGAACTAGACATGCAGTGGGCCTTTACGAGCGAACGTCAGCTAGCTTAACATGTAACGTTAGTGTGGGCTTTTACCTAACTTTAGCTATTCTATAGTTTGTTGCTTGCACAGCCTTGGAGTCCAACTGGGAGGAGCTGAAATCACTGCATGCCTAGCTTTGCTAGTAGTTAACGGGTTGCAATCATATTCATGCTACATTTTAGAAATCAGATGAGACTCAAATTAGATCTATTTAATGCAGACCATTTAAACACTGATACATGAACTCTGTCTCCACACAGTTGTGTATGCTGTCGTAGACAAACACCCTTGTTAATCTTTATACCTGATTTTCTGTCCCCCACGTCCAAACAGTGGCTCTAAGCTCCCTGCCATGTCTTTGGAGAAGACCTCCGACCTGGCCAATGAGAACACATGCTTGCCATCCTCGCTGACCCTTGACCTCCGCTACCCAAATAGTGTTCAGTTTGATTCTGACCTGAGCAAGAAGGCCAAAGGCACCACCACCTCCTCCACCAAGAAGCGCCACAACTATGCCACATCCACACCTTTGGACCTGCTGAATGGCACCATGGGTAGCAATTGCATCGATGAGGAAGAGTCCAGTCAACAGAGAGAGGAGGAGAGGGTTCGGAACCAGGAGAACGAGCAGGGACAGCACTGCACTGGGACCAATGCCAAGTGGCTCAAGGAGGGTCAGAATCAACTTCGCAAAGTGGCAGAGAGGCAGCAGGACCAGAATATAAATTCTGACCAGGATTTGAATCACAACGAGAGCCCAGATGGAAACCCCAACCATAACTCTTTAGTGATGGACCAGAAGGAGGAAGACAGTGAGCAGAACCCGTCTTCTAAGACCCTGAGGTCCCTCTGCTCTGACCTGAATGAGCCTCTGCTGATCGACACCTCAGAGACCCCTCATGGGAAGGAGGAAGAAGAAAAAGAGGACGGGGATGAGGAAGAGTCTCCACTACTTCCAACAGGTGGAGAGAGGGACACAGACTCGTCTGAGGCGCAGAGTAGCAGTGAGTCTCAGAGATATGACAGTGGAGAAGTGAAGGACACATGCCTGCTGTTTCAGGGCAGAAACGCAGCACCCAGTGATGAGGACTCCAGTTGCATGTCACTGTCTCAGGGCAGCACAGCCAACAGCACGCCAGACAGTGACCCAGGTAAGAGGGGAAACAAAATGTCTTAACAATGGATGGGCTTTGAATGTAGGTTTGTGTGTAAGATTCGCACTTTTGTTTTTGTCACAAACAGGAAGTGGGACACAGTCCAATTGTGTTCTGGGTTATCTTATATTTATCTCACCGTTCTTCCTTGTTGTATAGAGTCTTACTGGGACCGCAGTGCGTTTGAGACGGACACAGACCTGCCTGCAGGGTGGATGCGGGTCAGAGACGAGTCAGGTACCTACTACTGGCACATCCCAACAGGCACCACACAGTGGGAGCCCCCCTCTCCCCTAGAGGAGGGAGAAGCCCCAGAAAGACCCTCCAGTACCTCCCCTGCCATCACACCCAACGTGGAGCCAACGGTGAGAGCTAGAGGATAATGTTGAGGACATTGTTCTTGCCATTTGATAGAAGACTACATTGTTCCACATACTGTATCAGGACTGTGAATGAAAAATTGTCTGAGCAAGTGGATTGTACGTGCATTGACCCATCTGCCGGTACTCAATGCCTGCCCGTGCCACACAGTCATTGTATTTCCATTAAGCCCCCACTGCTAGTGCGAACTGATTTAGTTTTCTAATTGGTCCTTGTCTCTTTTTTTTTGTATTTTCAGTTGATGTGGAATAGTCTCACCCAGTCCCGCCCAAACAGATTTAATGACGAGGAGTTCTGGAAGGTAAGGGCCAACTACTTGAAACAAGCCCAACATCAATTCCGTTTGAAAACCTTTACATTGAACATTGAGATGTTCAATGTTTAGGTATCAACTGCTTACTATTTACTTTATCAAATGTAGAAATATGATTGGTGATTTTGACTTCTTACTGTTGTTTTAAATTCAGGAGGAAGATGCCATGGCTGATCAGACCCTAAAGGATTTTGAAGGAGCCACATTGCGTTATGCCTCTATCAACCTCAAGTGAGTCTCCCCCCCCACCCCCACCATGTATGGTGTCTGTTATCATTAGATGCTCCTGACTTGTGTAGATGACAACTAACTGATAGTCTGATTCCTTTCACCTCCTAGCTGCTCACAATCTGAAGAAAAGGAAAAGATGAACTCGCTCATCAATGACCCGGAGGCTAAGGTATGTACTCTCACTTGGACACATGGACATAACCATCATTCCACTCCAATCCCACACATATTTTTCTCTCTGTCAACATTCAACCTAAGTTCAGTCGCTCTTTCTCTGTCCTCATGTCTTTGTGTGGCTTTATTAATAAATGCATCAACATCGTCCCCAAAGTCACTGTACGAACAAACAATGCATTCAGAAAGTATTCAGACCCCTTGACCTTTTCCACATTTTGTTACGTTACAGCCTTATTCTAAAATGTATTAAATAAAATCCTAATCACACTACCCCATAATAACAAAGCAAATACAGGTTTCTAGAAATGTTAGCAAATGTATTTTAAAAAATTATAATTATTTTACTTATACTTATTTACATAAGTATTCAGACCCTTTGCTATGAAACTTGAAATTGAGCTCCGGTGCATCCTGTTTCCATTGATCATCCTTGATGTTTCTACAACTTTATTGGTGTCAACTGTGGCAAATTCAATTGATTGGTCATTATTTGGAAAGGCACAAACCTGTCCATATAAGATCCCACAGTTGACAGTACATGTCAGAGCAAAAACTAAGCCATGAGGTTGAAGGACTTGTCCGTTGAGTGCCGAGACAGGATTGTGTCGAGGCACAGATCTGGGGAAGGGTACCAAAACATTTTGTCAGCATTGAAAGTCCCCAAGAACACAGTGGCCTCCATCATTCTTAAATGGAAGACATTTGGAAGCACCAAGACTCTTCCTAGAGCTATCAGCCCGGCCAAACTGAGCAATCGGGGGAGGAAAGGGCCTTGTTCAGGGAGGTGACCAAGAACCCGATGGTCAGAGCTCCAGAGTTCCTCTGTGGAGATGGGAGAACCTTCCAGAAGGACAACCATCTCTGCAGCACTCCACCAATCAGGCCTTTATGGTAGTGGCCAGACAAAAGCCACTCCTAAGTAAAAGGCACATGACAGCCCGCTTGGAATTTGCCTAAAGGCACATAAAGGACTCTCTGACCATGAGAAACAAGATAATCTGGTCTGATAAAACTAAGATTGAACTCTTTGGCCTGAGTGTCAGGCGTCATGTCTGGAGGAAACCTGGCACCATCCCTACGGTGAATCATGGTGGTAGCAATATCATGCTGTGGGTATGTTTTTTAGCAGCAAGGACTACGATCCTGACTGGTCTCCTAGGAAAGATGAACAGAGCAAAGTACAGAGAGATCCTTGATGAAAACCTGCTCCAGAGCACTCAGGACCTCCGACTGGGGCAAAGGTTCACCTTCCAACAGGACAACAACCCTAAGCACACAGCCAAGACCACGCAAGAGTGGCTTTGGGACGAGTCTCTGAATGTCCTTTAGTCGCACAGCCAGAGCCCGGACTTGAACCCGATCGAACATCTCTGGAGAGACCTAAAAATAGCTGTGCAGCGATGCTCCCCATCCAACCTGACAGAGCTTGAGAGTATCTGCAGAGAAGAATGGGATAAACTCCCCAAATACAGATGTGCCAAGCTTATAGCGTCATACCCAGGAAGACTTGAGGCTGTAATTGCTGCCAAGGTGCTTCAACAAAGTACTGAGTAAAGGGTCTGAATACTTATGTAAATGTCATATTTCAGTTATTTTTAATAAATGTGCAAACATTTTTTTTTAAATCTGTTTTTTCTTTGTCATAATAGGGTATTGTGGGTAGATTTAGAATAAGGCTGTAACGTAACAAAATGTTAAAGTAAAGGGATCTGAATTCTTTCCAAATTCACCTTATCCCAACCAGAAGCCATGGATTACAGGCAACATCTGCACTGAGCTAAAGGCTAGAACTTCTGCTTTCAAGGAGCTGGACACTAATCGGGACACTTAAAATAAATCCCACCACGCCCGCCGATGAGCCATCAAACAGGAAAAGCATCAATACAGGGCAAAGAATGAATCCTACTACGCCGGCTTTGACGCTTGTCAGATGTGGCAGGGCTTGCAAACTAACACGAATTAAAATGGGAAACCCAGCCATGAGCTGCCCAGTGACGTGACCCTACCAGGAGAGCTACATGCCTTCTATTCTCGCTTCAAGGCAAGCCACACTGAACCATGCATGAGAGCACCAGCTGTTCCGGGTTGACTGTGTGATCTCATTCTTCAAAGCCGACGTGAGTAAGACCTTTAAACAGGTCAACATTCACAAGGCCGCAGGGCCAGACGGATTACCAGGATGCGTACTCCGAGCATGCACTGACCAGCTGGCAAGTGTCTTCACTGACATTTTCAACCTCTTCCTGAACCAGTCTGTAATGCCTACATGTTTCAAGCAGAGCACCATAGTCCCTGTGCCAAAGAAAGCCAAGGTAACTTGTCTCAATGACTATCGCCCCGCCCCGTAGCACTCACATCTAGCCATGAAATGTTTTGAAAGGCTGGTCATGACTCACATCAACACCTTCACCCCAGACACCCTGAACCCACTCCAATTTGCATACCGCCCCAACAGGGCCACAGATTACATAATCGCTATTGCACTCCACACTGTCCTCTCCCAGCTGGACAAGAGGAACACCTATGTGAGAATGCTGTTCATTGACTATTGCTCAGCGTTAACCTTGGAGGGCACTATGGTGTTTATCACTAAGCTCACTACTCTGGGACTGAACACCTCCCTCTGCAACTGGATCCTGGACTTCCTGACAGGCCGCACCCCCGGTGGTGTAGATAGGCAACAACACATTAGCCACGCTGACCCACTACATGGTGTGGGCCCTTGGGTGTGTGCATTGTCCCCTCCTGTACTCCTTTTTCACCCACGACTCTGCCCGCGAACGTCTCCAACACCATCAAGTTTGCTGACGACATGACTGTCGTAGGCCTGATCACCAACGACGATGAGAAGGCCTATAAGGAGGTCAGTGACTTGGCAGTGTGGTGCCAGGATAACAACCTCTCCCTTTAATGTCAGCAAGACACAGGAGCTGATCATGGACTACAGGAAACAGCATGCCGAGCACGCCCCCATCCCCTTCGATGGGGTGGGTCGAGAGCTTCAAGTTCCTTGATGTCCACGTCATTAAGGAATTCACATGGTCCACACACCAACACAGTTGTGAAGAAGGCACGACAATGCCTCTTTTCCTTCAGGAGACTGAAAAGATTTTGCTTGGGTCCTCAGATCCTCAAAGTTCTACAGCTGCACCATTTTTAGAGTATCTTCACTGGCTATATCACAGCTTGAATGGCATCCGACCGCAAGGCGCTACAGAGGGTAGTACGTACGACCCAGTACATATGGGCCAAGCTCCCTGCCATCCAGGACATCTATACCAGGCGGTGTCAGAGGAAGGCCTTAAAAATGCTCAGACTCCAGCCACCCAAGTCATAGACTGTTCTCTCAGCTACCGCAACGCAAGCGGTACCAATGCACCAATTCTGGAACCAACAGGACCCTGAACAGCTTCTACCTACAAGCCATAAGACTGCTACATAGTTAGTGCAAAAAGGGTCAATGCAAGTAGTCAAATTGCTTCCTAGACCAACTCTTTTGACTCATGCACACACACTGGACTCTACCCACACACTCACACATACCTACACTGACACTCCTACATACACATACACACAGGCATACTGTCAGGAAAAACACACAATCCTTACAGAAGCTGCTACTACTTCTGTTTATTATGTCATGTTGCCTAGTCACTTTACCCTTACCTATATGTACATATCTATCTCAATTACCTCGTAGCCCTGCACATCGACTCTGTACTGGTACCCTGTGTATGTAGCCAAGTTATCGTTACACATTGTTTTTATTTTTTCATTGTTGGTAAGCATTTCACTGTTATTCTTCACCTGTTTGCGAAGCATGTGATAAATAAAAATGGATTTGAATAGGTTTTTGCAGTCCGGTCTCTTGGCTGGGTGGAGATATCAGAGGAGGAGATGGCTCCAGGGAAGAGCAGTGTGGCTGTCAACAACTGCATCAGACAGCTCTCCTACCACAAACACAACCTGCACGACACGGCTGGGATCTGGGGAGAGGTCAGATAATGGCTTGTGTATGGGAATATAACCTCGTAATGTTGGTAGAACAATGTTTAGAGAAATGTGTTGTAATGTTTCCACACAGGGAAAAGACATGCTCCTTGTTCTGGAGAATGAGATCTTGAACCTGATAGATCCGTTGGGCCAGACCTTGCTGCACACCCAGCCTATCGTCAGCATCCGAGTGTGGGGAGTGGGCCGGGACAACGGCAGGCCAGTCCCCTGCTACTCTAACTATTATTTTTTATTAATATAATCTACATTTCAGATTTTGCCAGTTTGCTATAGGAAATGTTTGTTATTTTAGTTTTATTTGCCTGGCTTTTAACTGAATCTCAAGTTGCCTTTTGTGAATCCTGCTTTGTTTTCTGTTGAATTGATTTGGTGTTTTCTCTCTAACCTGCTGCACTTGGGCACACAGGGAGAGGTAGTGTATTGTTGTATCCACCATCTTCTGTCACATAGGTTGTGGTTGTCATAGTTACAACGTTGGCTTGTCAGTTGTTGATTCCACACCCCCATCCCATAATGCTTGATGTTCCTCACTCACACCCATGACTTTCGATCAGTTTCTCTGAAAGTAGCACCTATACACTGTACAAAACCATTTAAGAACGCCTTCCTAATATTGCCCCCCCCCCCCCCCCCCCCCTTTACCCTCAGAATAGCCTCAATTCGTGGGGGCATGGACTCTACAAGGTGTTGAAAGCGTTCCACAGGGATGCTGGCCCATGTTGACTCAATGCTTCCCACAGTTGTGTCAAGTTAGCTGGTTGTTCTTTGAGTGGTGGGCCATTCTTGACAAACACAGGAAACTGTTGCGCGTGAAAAACCCAGCAGCATTGCCGTTCTTGACACATCGGTGTGTCTGGCACATACTAACATATCCCGTTCAAAGGCACTTTAAAACTTTGGTCTTGCCCATTCACCCTCTGAATTGCACATACACAATCCATATCTCAAGGCTTATAAAATCCTTCTTTAACCTGTCTCCTCCCCTTCATCTACACTGACTGAAGTGGATTGAACAAGTGAAATCAGTAAGCGATCATAGCATTCACCTGGTCAGTCTGTCATGGAAAGAGCAGGTGTTCTTAATGTTTGTACACTCAGTGAAGACTAGCCATCAATAATAGTCAGACTACGTTAAGTGTTCTCTGTCATAGTTGTGGTTACATTTGTTCATTGTATTTTTGGTTGATAGTTCTCTTGAGTAGAGACTGAACAATATTGGTCAAAGATCCTTATCAGTATTGACTGATTTCAGCATTGTCCGTTTCATCAGCCTCATTTGTCATGATCAGCCTTTATAACAGCCTCTTTCTCTGGTGATACCTCTTTTTGTTTGTGTGTGTTTGTGCTAACTTTAGGGACTTTGCCTACGTGGCGAGAGACAAACTGACTCATGTTCTGAAGTGCCATGTGTTCAGGTGTGACACACCTGCTAAGAACATTGCCACGAGCATGCATGACATCTGCTCTAAGGTAAGCCCATCTGCTATGGTGCATTGCACCATACTCTGGTCTCCAAATGTAACTTTTTTCACATGACTGTGGTTCAGGGGTGGATGTTTGTCCTCGTTGTTTCAAATGTTGAATTTAAGGCTAAACTGTGTCTTTCCTTATCTGTAGATAATGGCCCAGAGGAAGTCATCCAAATCCTCTTTGAACAGACTGAACACAGACCCCTCTAAACTGGCAGACATTCCTTTCCAGGGTAAAACACTGGCACTTTTACTGTATGACTATTAGGGATGTAATGGTACAGTGAGCCCACGGTTCGGTATGTATCACGGTTTGTGGGCCACGGTACGGTTTCAGTGTCTTTCTATTTAAGAAAAGTGTGTGCTTGTATGACACTCATACAGAAGATGAGTGTCATACAATCCAGTACATAGTGAACCATCACAGTGAGGTAGCTTCCAGTACATAGTGAGGTAGCTTCCAGTACACAGTGAGGTAGCTTCCAGTACACAGTGAGGTAGCTTCCAGTACACAGTGAGGTAGCTTCCAGTATACAGTGAGGTAGCTTCCAGTACACAGTGAGGTAGCTTCCAGTACACAGTGAGGTAGCTTCCAGTACACAGTGAGGTAGCTTCCAGTACACAGTGAGGTAGCTTCCAGTACACAGTGAGGTAGCTTCCAGTACACAGTGAGGTAGCTTCCAGTACACAGTGAGGTAGCTTCCAGTACACAGTGAGGTAGCTTCCAGTACACAGTGAGGTAGCTTCCAGTACACAGTGAGGTAGCTTCCAGTTGCTCTGGAGGTCCAACTATCAGTGGAGAGAGCTAGATGGGGTATCTATGTCAATTTGTTTTCTATTTCTCTCTGTGATGTTTCATCGAGTTTGGGAATTTCCTTGCTGCTGAAATGTGTGCAGGAGACATTGTAACGCAGTTATATATTTTCCATCAGGTGACAAAGTACTGAGTTAGTAACCACCGAATAGGGCTGCAAATCTTTGGCTATGAGTACTCCCACTGCTTTCGTTATTTCTATGTTTTTCTGAATTTGTTGCAAATTGTTGTTAGAAGGCAGCAGCGAGAGAATGTGGTGTTTTCGCTAACGGGTGGACTCTCCTTACTCCATCTACAAGGGATACGGCTGGGTTATGGCCACGTAAATGACACATCATGTTGGAAGTGTTTCCACTCGAGTCACCGAGTGGCAAGGCAATGCTTGCGGACTGTACTTTGTTTACGGTCTTCTTACCCTCGTTGTCCTATTGAACGCTGAATCCACAATGTTCCCCCACAGCGGATTTGAAAGACGGCGGTGCTTCTTCAATTCGCTTCTCTCTGTCTCGTTGGTGCACGCCATTGTCACGTTGGAGCTGAGAGAACATTTCTTTTTAGTTTCCCCTCTTTTTATGGGGCCCCGTTAGGGAGGTTTCCTACTGAGATGTCATTGCAAATCGTCCATTGGTTGTTTGAGGGAGTTGCGGTTGCCACATTTTGAGACATTGTTGTGGAGTAAAGTTTGTCAGACCCAGGAGCTCCCTAACGGCCACAAGCTGAGCGTTTGCTTCTGTGGATTTGAATGTACAACGTGCGTGTAGTCTGCAGCGCAATGAGCACGTTTAGGAAATGATAGGAAAATGACAGGCATACCATAATTCCACGGTTCACGTGTGCGTATTGAACCGTAGGGGGCATACCGAAAGGTTCGATAACATTCGTCATCCCTAATGACTATACTATATGTATAATCTGAAACCAAATGCATCTATGGTCCTTTGTATGGTTTAAGCATGAGGTCTTCTGTCTCTCTCACTCTACTCTATTCTCCCTACAGAATTTCCTGCACCAAAGAATGAGCTGGTCCAACGCTTCCAGGTATGTTACCTAGGTAACGTGCCTGTTGCCAAACCCGTAGGTAAGGAACGCTTTGGTAAGGAATGCTTTTTCTTCTCTTTCCTAGCTGTTTGTTGGTGTATCTTGTGGTGTTTTGAACAATGTTTCAGGGAAACTTCAGTCACTGCCTTTATTTAACATTCCACTTGTCCTCCTGTATGTTGGTACTGTGTTTAAATGAATGCTAACTTTCTACTAAGTTTGGTTTCACTAAATGAAATGCATTCAATACACGTTTACTTTATTGAATGACTCAAATTATTGCACGTATTCTACTAATTTCTCCTACAGATTGTGATACTGATTTCTTACTGTGTGAAGTCTCAACTTCAATGAGCTATCCCCTTGTTATGAATATTAAGCTTTTAAGTGAATATTGAACGAACACATTTCTAGTAATTCCTTCCTTCCATTTTCCTAATATTCTCAGGTATTGCGTGTACTCAGACAGATGTACAGTGCATTTGGAAAATATTCAGACCCCTTGACATTTTCCATGTTTTGTTACGTTATAGCCTTATTAAAAAATGCATAGTTTTTTTCCCTCTCAATAATCTACACACAGTACCCCATAACGAGAAGGCAAGCACAGGTTTTTAGAAATGTTAGCAAATGTATATAAAAAAAAGTGATAACATTTCCATCAGTATTCAGACCCTTTACTCAGTACTTTGTTTAATCACCTTTGGCAGCGATTACAGCCTTGAGTCTTGTTGGGTATAACGCTACAAGCTTGGCACACCTGTGTTTGGGGAGTTTCTTCCATTCTTCTCAGTAGATCCTCTCAAGCTCTGTCAGGTTGGATGGGGAGCGTCGCTGCACAGCTATCAGTTCAAGTACAGGCTCTGGCTGGGCCACTCAAGGACTTACAGATACTTGTCCAGAAGCCACTCCTGTGTTGTCTTGGCTGTGTTCTTTGGGTCCTTGTCCTGTTGGAAGGAGAACCTTCGTCCCAGTCGGAGGTTCTGATTGCTTTGGAGCAGGTTTATATCAAGGATCTCCCTGTACTTTGCTCCGTTCATCTTTCCCTCGATCCCGACGAGTCTCTCAGTCCCTGCCGCTGAAAAACATCCCCACAGCATGATGCTGCCTTAGCCATGCTTCATCGTAAGGATGGTGCCAGGTTTCCTCCAGACGTGAAGTTTGGCATTCAAGCAAAAGAGTTCAATCTTGGTTTCATCAGATCAGATAATCTTGTTTCTCCTGGTCTGATAGCCCTTTAGGTGTCTTTTGGCTAAATCTAAGCTGGCTGTCATGTGCCTTTTACTGAGGAGTGGCTTCCTGGGGCGGCAGTGGTTAGCGTTGGGCCAGTAACCGAAAGGTTGCTGGATCGAATCGCCGACCTGACGAGGTAAAAATCTGTCATTCTGCCTCTGAGCAAGGCAGTTAACCCACTGTTCCCCGGGCGCCAAAGACGTGGATTCCAATTAAGACAGTCCCCCACACCTCTCTGCTTCAGGGGTTGGGTTAAATGCGGAATACACATTTCAGTTGAAGGCATTCAGTTGTACAATGGACTAGGTATCCCCTTTCCCGTCTGGACACTACCATAAAGGCCTGATTGGTGAAATGCAGCAGAGATGTGCTTCTCCACCTGCATTGCTTGCTGTTTGGGGTTTTAGGCTGGGTTTCTGTACAGCACTTTGAGATATCAGCTGATGTACGAAGGGCTATATAAATAAATTTGATTTGATTTGATTTTGATTTGAGATGGTTGTCCTTCTGGAAGGTTCTCCCATCTCCACAGAGGAACTCTGGAGCTTTGACCATCGGGTTCTTGGTCACCTCCCTGACCAAGGCCCTTTCCTCCCCCAATTGCTCAGTTTGGCCGTGCGGCCAGCTCTAGGAAGATTCTTGGTGGTTCCAAACTTCTTCCATTTAAGAATGATGGAGGCCACTGTGTTCATGGGGACCTTCAATGCTGCAAAACATTTTTGGTGCCCATTCTCAGATGTGTCTCGATACAATCCTGTCTCAGAGCTTTATGGACAAATCCTTCGACCTCATGTCTTGGTTTTTGCTCTGACATGCACTGCCAACTGTGGGACTTCATATAGACCGATGTGTGCCTTTCCAAATCATGTCCAATCAATTGAATTTACCACAGGTGGACTCCCAAGTTGTAGAAACATCTCAAGGATGATCAATGAAAACAGGATCCACCTGAAATCAATTTTGAGTCTCATATCGAAGGGTCTGAATACTTATGTAAATAAGGTATTTCTGTTTTTAATTTATTTTTATATATTTGCACAAACATCTAAAACAGTTTTTGCTTTGTCATTATTGGGTATTGTGTGTAGATTGATGAGGATTCAATCCATTTTAGAAAGAGGCTCTAATGTAACAAAATGTTGAAAAAGGGAATGGGTCTGGATACTTTCCGAATGCACTGTAGATGTAGCTGCTAGCTAACCTAGGTGGTTGTTATTCCTATCCAGGTATGGACCTAGTTAATGTTGCCCTCGACACAGCAATGAATTCCAAAGTCAAGGAAGAGTGGACGTCAGTTACTGTGAACGTGGCCTCAGCCACACTTACCATAATCACAGCTGAGGTGAGTACACATATAGATGGTCGCACTCAAATGTACACACAATCTCAAAAAATATATATTTTTTAATGTCTTTCCAATTTGAAGGTCTGAGGTTGTTTAAGTTTCTGTAGGAATATAACCCAAGGCGTTCTGTTGTTTCTTGCAGACAGAGGAGGTTCTGTCAGAGTGCCGGGTGCGGTTCCTGTCCTTCATGGGCGTGGGGAAGGACGTCCACACCTTTGCCTTCATCATGGCCGAGGGCCCCGGGGACTTCATCTGCCACATGTTCTGGTGTGAGCCCAACGCAGCCAGCCTCAGTGAGGCCGTGCAGGCCGCCTGCATGGTGAGTGCAATGTTTCCATCAGCCAGTAATTGCTGGCTTTTGTCCGATACAAATTAATTGTCCGGCAGAAAATATCCTATTAAATCAATATCCTCTAAATCTCACAGGCTGTTCATGGAGCTTGGTTCAGGTTGTCTTTCAATCCCATCATCTCTCTACTCTGCCTGTCTGTTTTGAGCTCACACTCTCGCTAGCAAACTTTCAACATTGTATTAACTGGGCTCTGCCCGCAAAGATTCAGGAGCCATTGAGTTTGTGACAGCTGTGTGCAGACAGGAGAGAAGTGTACCGCTATTTTATGTTTTGCTAGATATCCCTATAAGACGGATGGGACGTCTTTCGGATGGAACGTTAAACGGGTGTCCTGACTCTGCGGTCATTCAAGATCCCATGGCACTTATCGTAAGAGTAGGGGTGTTAACCCTGGTGTCCTTGCTAAATTCCCAATCTGGCCATCAAACCATCATGGTCACCTAATAATCCCCAGTTTACAATTGCCTCGTTCATTCCCCTCCTCTCCCCTGTAACTATTCCCCAGGTCGTTGCTGCAAATGCGAATGTGTTCTCAGTCAACTTACCTGGTAAAATAAGGAATTTAAAAAAAGAACGTTGCCCCCTATAAGGAAATGTCATAAATCCACAGCATGGAGGACTATTTAGATGACGTCATTTTGCTTCCCTCCTCTACCTCTAATCTAATGCCTGGTTGTGTAGTTGGCTTAAAAATGCCCAAAACAATGCAAATCAAGCTAGCTAGTTGGCTAACTAGCTACTGTACCAAGGATGGAGGCACAGACGAGTGGAAAATTAGATTGACACTGAAACAGAGAATATTTACAAGCCAGGTGGACAGAGACGTGCATTGTGCAAGTAGCCAACATCGACTTGGTAGGCTATCATTCCTCCCTGCATGATTATTGTAGTCACGTCCATGTGATGTCAGTGAATCGGCAATGTGTAGTCCTGAAAAAGCATTACACAACAAATGACTGCATTCAGATGGGTTCTTATTTGATATGCCAACTTTTTCACTGGGTGAGTGGTTCTTCTCGATATGAGGAGTTTGCCAGGATTGGATTGTTTTACGAAGAGAAAATGGTTAACATACACAGCCTTGTTGCACCATATATTTTGAATTCCAAGTTTATATTTCGAATGAGATTTGGTGCTAATTTTGTGTGCCTGTTGACAGCTGCGCTACCAGAAGTGTCTGGACGCCAGGCCGCCCAGTACCAACTCCTGCCTGCCAGGCCCGCCGGCTGACTCTGTGGCACGCCGTGTGGGCTCAAGTGTCAAGAAGGGAGTTCAGAGCCTGCTGGGCAGCTTCAAGAGGTCTGGGTCCCAGACGCCTTGAGAGGTGCCAACTAACCCACTACACACCACTCTACCCCCAGGCCAAGCCCACCATGATAGCCATGGCTCTCCTCACTCCTCCACTGCCTCTCTCCCCATTCTGAGGTGTTATGGTAGAACCTGCTTCCCTTCTCATGGGCACTGTGGGCTGCCTTTTGGGTTGGGGTACCAGTAAACCTAGCGCTGCCCACAGCTCCTCCATGCGTTACACTTCCTTCACTTCACCTTTGGTTGGACAAGTAGGCCATCTTTTCACTTGTTTGTTTAATCTGTGATTTATTAAAGGTCCAATGCAGAAGTTATCTCAATATCAAATCATTTCTGGGTAAGAATATAGTACTTTACTGTGATTTGTTTTCAGGTAAAATGGTCAAAAATAAACAAAAACAGCTTCTTAGCAAAGAGCAGTTTCTCAAGAATTTAGCTAGGACTGTCAGGGAGTGGTCTGAGGGGGGAAACAACATTTATTTTTATCGGAAGAGATGTTTGGAACTCTTTCTTATTGGTCTGTTAAGAGGAAACTTGGTCTAGTTTACAAAGTACCAACACTAATTATGCTTAGGAAAACAGTTCTGTTCTGTAACATTGTCTCTGCTATTTGTTTTGCAGAACAAATATAGTATATTATTTGTGAAAATGGAAGATGTGCAATTGAATTGTGAATGTGGTTGAGCTCATGCCATGTGCTTGTGGCACTCAAGTTGGTTTTCATTTAAAAATGGATATCGACTTGAAAGAAATTAGAAGCAGTGGCATGAGAAGTCTACATAAAATGCAGCATGGTGAATGAGTGTTGAGCTGGAAGCACTAAAACATGCTAGCTAGCTAATATAATATTTGGCAAATAAATATTTTGGATATATATAGTTTCTATAGTACATTTGTTGTGATGCCGTTTTGTTTTAAGTCCCCTCTTCCTTCTGGGGGAGCTGGTAAACCAGCAAGTTGTGATGCCGTTTGGTTTTAAGTCCCCTCTTCCTTCTGGGGGAGCTGGTAAACCAGCAAGTTGTGATGCCGTTTGGTTTTAAGTCCCCTCTTCCTTCTGGGGGAGCTGGTAAACCAGCAAGTTGTGATGCCGTTTGGTTTTAAGTCCCCTCTTCCTTCTGGGGGAGCTGGTAAACCAGCAAGTTGTGATGCCGTTTGGTTTTAAGTCCCCTCTTCCTTCTGGGGGAGCTGGTAAACCAGCAAGTTGTGATGCCGTTTGGTTTTAAGTCCCCTCTTCCTTCTGGGGGAGCTGGTAAACCAGCAAGTGCAACAAGTTTTAGTGAAACGTCTCATGTCTCAAAGAAAGCTTAGGCTGTCTGTTACTGCACTCCAAGTAGACAGTATGTTGGAGGAAGATGGAAGCTTTCTATTGTGTGGAAATGGATCTGAAGTTGTCATCCTTTTTTTGCGATCAGATGTTGTATGTTAGTCTGTTTAACCATGTTCTTTTCTTATCTGTTTAACAATGATTTTGTTTACACGTGTCAAGTGTTATAATTGTTTTCCTTTACTCCATTGTGTATGTCTAAAACTTAAAGTTTTAATTTAGTTACATCTGAGCAGTGACAGCTATTTATAGCTACCCCCTTGTCCTTTCAAACTGTTTATAAGATCTGACAACTTTTATGCCTCCTAATTAATTGGGTCTAAGGGATGAGACACTACTGTCATTGTGATAGACATGTCACTGAACTTGACAGTGTCTGTCAGTAACTCACAAGTCATTTAACTTCCACTTCCTTTTTTTATTTCAGTTTTTAAACTCCTGACTGCCCTCTGCTGGGCTTTAGAATAGTTATTTTTCATTAGCAGTGTGTCTGACGACACAACAGGAGAGCTAACAAGCCTGATGCATTTTGTTGTGCAAAGATTGTAATTACGGAAAGTGTTTGTTTTTTACCCACAAACAGTGTTTGTCTATGAAATATTCAGGCTGAAGTATGTGTGGAAGTTTCCTCCTTATAGCGTGCAGTATGTGTAAATCATATGAACACTTCGCTGCATATAAACACATCTTTAAAGTACACTATCCCATAGTTGACTGACGAGAGCATAGTCTTCCCTTTTTGTTTTTGAATGCAGTTGGTTAAAAAAAACTTTCTTTTTCAAATTAAATTATTATATTTTTCTAAGTGTGTGTGTGTGTAACATATCTGTGAGATGGAGATGCCTTTTTACCCTCAGTTCCTACCACTATGTGGTCACTGTTGCAGCAGTGTTTCCAAATCTGTATCACCATACTATTTATCCCCCTCCTTCACTTTATTGTGCCACATTTTCTCCAGCTCTCATCTGTTTTGGACAGCAATTTGACCAGACAAGAAGCCATAGGTTAGGCTTTGCCCTGGCTTTAGTTGCTCGCTCACTCTTAAGTACTGACTAATAAAAACAGACACATATGTACAATGTAGTTTTTTTTGTATGACATTGTTTTTGTTGTAACTGAATTTGTGTGATTTTCGTCACGCCTATAATTTTTACTCCTTACTCTACACACGAAGTACTCTACACTACTTACTGTAAATGTCAGACATTGGTTGCCTTGTACAAACAGAGCTTCCTGCTGTTAGTATATCATTTATTTTTAATTCACACTGTAATATTGGACCATGCTTTGAGGCCTCAAAAATACTATCAAGAATTTGTGTGACTGTACATTTCACGTGTCATATGTTTTCCCTTCCATTTCAATAGTGACTGTCACTACACATGTCCCCAATCCACTTATTGCTCACCTGTTTCTTTTGTTTTGCTGAGAAATCAGTTATAACCCATTTATATATTCAGTGTAGATGTTAACCAGTGGGTGCACTTTGCATGGCTGTTATATAAGAACTGACCCTAGCTTCTCAGAACAGGGGAGCACAGAGGGTCCTCAGTATGTTTTCAGCTCTATAAGGACAAATATAGGCCACGATGGGAAGTCTGAGTACTGGTATACGTTAGCCCTACTAACAAAAACCCCATCGGATTGTCAATGTAGATTCCTTGTTGTAATGCTCAAGATATTTAGGTTGCTTTGGTGATGTTCAAGGTTAAATATTTGTCTTATTAAGGATGAATCATTGCAATAAAAATGAGTAATACATGCTTTTCTTTAACTTAAGATAAATTATTGAAGGATTTACATGTGTTGAAGATAAGAAACCGACTTTGATCCAAATGTACCGCAACACTAATATGATAGGGCTGTGATCATGTCCCCTGTCATAGGCCATGGAAAATATCTAGGTTCAGTTTTTAACAAACGTGAACTTTTATGTCTGCCTTTTTTGTTTTTCAGATGTGTTCAGTGTGGTGTTAACCTTTCGATGTGAGGTATTTATTAAGCCTTACAATGAAGTGATACCTTTTTGTTCACACTCCTGTTTGTCAGCCATGTGTATTTTTTAGCTTCTGTTTTCTTTAATATCCACTGGTGACTGTAATGCAAAAAAAAGTGGTCATTTACATATCTGAAGAATGTAAATGAGGTGTGTGTATGTATATACAGTACCAAATAAAAGTTTGTACACCTACTCATTCAAGCATTCTTTATTTTTACTATTTTCTACATTGTAGAATAATAGTGAAGACACACTATGAAATAACACATGGAATCATGTAGTAACCAAAAGAGTCTTAAATTAATCAAAATATATTAGGCTTTTTTGAAGTAGCCATGCTTTTCCTTGATAGTTTGCACATGCTTGGCATTCTCTCAACCAGCTTCACCTGGAATGCTTTTCCAACAGTCTTGAAGGAGTTCCAACATATGCTGAGCACTTGTTGGGTGCTTTTCCTTCACTCTGCGGTCCAACTCATCCCAAACCATCTCAATTTGGTTGAGATCAGGGGATTGTGGAGGCCAGGTCATCTGATGCAGCACTCCTTCACTCTCCTTGGTAAAATAGCCCTTACACAGCCTGGAGGTGTGTGTTGGGTCATTTTTAGTGGGACTAACAAATGATAATCCCACTAAGCGCAAGCCGGATGGGATGGCATATCGCTGCGGTAGCCATGCTGGTTAAGTGTGCCTTGAATTCTAAGTAAATCACAGTGTCACCGTTTCTTGGCCCATGCAAGTCTCTTCATCTTATTGGTGTCCTTTAGTAGTGGTTTCTTTGCAGCAATTTGACCATGAAGGCCTGATTCATGCAGTCTCATCTGAACAGTTGATGTTGAGATGTCTGTTACTTGAACTTTGTGAAATGCAGCCCATTTATTTGGGCTGCAATTTTGGAGGCTGGTAACTAATAAACATAGCCTCTGCAGCAGAGGTAATTCTGGATCTTCCTTTCCTGTGGTGGTCTTCATGGGAGCCAGTTTCGTCATAGCCCTTGATGGTTTTTGTGACTGCACTTGAAATGTTCAAAGTTCTTGAAGTTTTCCAGATTGACTGACCTTCATGTCTTAAAGTAATGATGGACTGTAGTTTCTCTTTGCTTATTTTAGCTGTTCTTGCCATAATATGGACTTGGTCTTTTACCAAATAGGGCTGTCTTTTGTATACCACCCCTACCTTGTCATAACACAACTGATTGGCACAAACACATTAAGACGGAAATAATTTGTGGATAATTTGTGTATCTAACTTTTAACGAGGCACACCTTGTTAAATTGAATTGCATTCTATGTGACTACCTCATGAAGTTGATTGAGAGAGTGCCAAAGCTGTCATCAAGGCAAAGGGTGGCAATTTGAAGAAACTCAAATATAAAATACATCTTGATTTTTTTAACACTTTTTTGGTTACTACATGATTCCATATGTGTTATCATAGTTTTGATGTCTTCTATTACTCTACAATGTAGAACATAGTAAAAATAAAGAAAAATCCTAGAATGAGTAGGTGTGTCCAAACCTTTGACTGGTACTGTATACATATAAATGTATGTAAATATTGTGTCACAGGACAAAATAAAAAGTGGAACTGTATTGTTTTGTGGGCCATTGTGGTGTTTGCTGAATAACACTGTGAGTAGCTACTTACACATCACCTCATATTCACAATGCACTCCAGGAATGGTTTAAAAACTAATGATTGCAGAGTTAATGCATACACACACACAGTTCACAGAGTTACTTGGATATATTTATTTTATCATCAATGTGAGTGCCACTGTTCAAAAGACTGAACAGTATTGAGAATAATTGTCATGCCCTTGGTTAGCTCAGTTTACAGCTGAATTGAAGACTTTACTAACATGAATATTTATGAGGCTGTGTCAATAAAACAAAGCCAACACCATCTACAATTATTTCAATGTTTTATTCCCCCTTTCCACTTTGCCTGCTGTTAATATCCTAAATGAGTTACACACACACACACACACACACACACACACACACACACACACACACACACACACACACACACACACACACACACACCCAGCCAGGGGTAAATATATTCACATGTAAACATACTGTGTTCCAGTTGACACAGTCGGTGGATTTACCAGTTCCATATTCTCCCAGCCCTGTATTTGCTTTCATCCTGTTTCTCTAATCGTCACAGACGTTGGGTTCCCCAGCAGTGCTTCTGTTGATTTTCAGTATGCCGCCTCCTTTCTTGGTCCAAACTACGCTGTTGTCTCACAGAGCTTTGTTTGTCATCATAGAGTATTACTTTAGATGCAGCTGATAGGCCTACAGCTCCCCTGTTTGAAATGAAGAAGACAAAAAAGTTGTTTTTATACTCTGCCTGTATTCACAAGGTGCTAATCATGATTTAATGTAATTCAGCTTTTTAAGACTCATCACATCATTCATTATTTCCATAATTTTCTCCTATATTTGGAGGTTTGTTTAAACAATGAATGAGCCCACTGGGCACACTATGTAATTTCAACGTGGAGAATTTGGTAATATTTGGTAGATACGTCGATCAATGAGATTCCAACCTATTTTCACCCGCTCAAAAAGAGGCAAAAGTCTGTTAAATTCCTAATGTGTTATCGCTATGCTTTCAACTATCGAAAAGCACAATCAAATTCCAATGGAAAATCAATGTCTGATTTTTGGTTTAGTTGTCACCTAAATGTTTTAGCACTGCGCTTTCAACCATTTAAAAACACATCAAAGTTCAAATGGGAATACGATGTCAGATATATTGTTTATTTATATAAAATCGTAATGTGTTGTCACTGTGCTTTATTTAATAGCACAACCAAATGACCTGGATTGCAGTTGATATTACATTAAAGTACATGGCGCAAGTGATCAATGCCGTTTGAGATTCTGTACAGATTATTATAGCAATTGTGAAGATTTCCACAGACCTGGGACCCTGAACACAGTTTCTATGATTACATAAGAAGACGCAGTGTTACAGTAGCCTCAAAATGTGGCCATGGATGTGTTACTCATTTTAAGGTTGAATAAATACTCTCACATTCGTTTGTAAAATAGCCTTAATCAACCTCTTGGGGATGGGTGTCCCTAAACCGGGACGGTTTTTGCTAACGTATGCTAATGTGAGTAGAATGACGTTGTACACGACAGCCAACTTTCCGGGACATACAGTCGTGGCCAAAAGTTTTGACAATGACACAAATATTAATTTCCACATAGTTTGCTGCGTCAGTGTCTTTAGATATTTTTGTCAGATGTTACTATGGAATACTGCAGTATAATTAAAAGCATTTCATAAGTGTCAAAGGCTTTTATTGACAATTACATGAAGTTGATGCAAAGAGTCAATTCACTTCTGGGCCACATCCTGACTGATGGCAGCCCATTCTTGCATAATCAATGCTTGGAGTTTGTCAGCATTTGTGGGGTTTTGTTTGCCTCTTGAGGTTTGACCACAAGTTCTTAATGGGATTAGGTTCTGAGGAGTTTTCTGACCCAAAATGTTGATGTTTTGTTTCCCGAGCCACTTAGTTATCACGTTTGCCTTATGGCAAGGTGCTCCATCGTGTTGGAAAAGGTATTGTTACCAAACTGTTCCTGGATGGTTGGGAGAAGTTGCTCTCAGAGGATGTGTTGGTACCATTCTTTATTCATGGCTGTATTCTTAGGCAAAATTGTGAGTGAGCCCACTCCTTGGCTGAGAAGCAACCCCACACATGAATGGTCTCAGGATGCTTTACTGTTGGCATGACACAGGACTGATGCTAGCGCTCACCTTCTCTTCTCCAGACAAGCTTTTTTCCGGATGCCCCAAACAATCTGAAAGGGGATTCATCAGAGAAAATGACTTTACCCCAGTCCTCAGCAGTCCAATCCCTGTACCTTTTGCAGAATATCAGTCTGTCCCTGATGTTTTTCCTGGAGAGAAGTGGCTTCTTTGCTGCCCTTCTTGACACCAGGCCATGCTCCAAAAGTCTTTGCCTCACTGTGCGTGCAGATGCACTCACACCTGCCTGCTGCCATTCCTGAGCAAGCTCTGTACTGGTGGTGCCCCGATCCCGCAGCTGAATCAACTTTAGGAGACGGTCCTGGCACTTGCTGGACTTTCTTGGGCGCCCTGAAGCCTTCTTCACAACAATTGAACTGCTCTCCTTGAAGTTCTTGATGATCTGATAAATGGTTGATTTGGCTGCAATCTTACTGGCAACAATATCCCTGCCTGTGAAGCCCATTTTGTGCAAAGCAATGATGACGGCACCTGCTTCCTTGCAGGTAACCATGATTGACAGAGGAAGAGCAATGATTCCAAGCACCACCCTCCTTTTGAAGCTTCCAGTCTGTTATTCGAACTCATTCAGCATGACAGAGTGATCTCCAGCCTTGTCCCATCAACACTCACACCTGTGTTAACGAGAGAATTACTGACATGTCAGCTGGTCCTTTTGTGGCAGGGCTGAAATGCAGTGGAAATGTTTTTTGGGGATTCAGTTCATTTGCATGGCAAAGAGGGACTTTGCAATTAATTGACTGATCACTCTTCATAACATTCTGGAGTTCTGGAATATATGCAAATTGCCATCATACAAACTGAGGCAGCAGACTTTGTGAAAATTAATATTTTTGTCATTCTCAAAACTTTTGACCATGACTGTATACATGTCTTATATGGGCAGAAAGCTTAAATTCTTGTTAATCCAACTGCAGTGTACAATTAACAGTTGCTATTACAGTGAAAAAAATGCCATGCTATTGTTTGAGGAGAGTGAACAACAACAAACTTTAATCACGTCAACTGGTTTGATACATTCACTTCTGAAGGTCAGTAATGGAATTACATTCAGTAATCTTGCTCTGATTTGTCATCCTGAGGGTCCCAGAAATAAAATGTAGCATAGTTTTGTTTGATAAAATCAATTTTTATGTTAAAATGTAGGACCTGGGGTCTACAGTTTGACCCCACTGCTGTCTCTGGCTCCACACCCACCCCGCCCGGCCCAGCCATCTCGATGTGTGAAAGTTAGTGAATATTCATGTATGACATTCCTGGGATTGTGTGAACTTTTATTTTTTAGTTCCATATCATTTTTGTATGTTCTCTAGTTATGTACTTGTCCAATTCGGCACATTTGTGCCTCCTGGCAGACTTGATCCAAAATATTGTGCTGTAATGTAATTCTTCACTGGATCAGTCTGAAACTTTGCACACACACGGCTGTCATCTGGTGGCCAAAATCAAATCCCACCTAGACTCCTGTCTGAAAGTATGGCCTTTCTCTTGCATTTCAAAGATGATGGTACAAAAAAAATGTTTGTTTTTTCTTTGTATTATCTTTTACCAGATCTAATGCGTTATATTCTCCTACATTAATTTCACATTTCCACAAACTTTAAAGTGTTTCCTTTCAAATGGTATCAAGAATATGCATATCCTTGCTTCAGGTCCTGAGCTACAGGCAGTTAGATTTGGGTATGTTATTTTAGGCGAAAAAAAAAAAAAAAAAAAAGGTATGAGCCTTAAGTGGTTTTTAAAGGGAAACTCTGCCACTTTTCAACCTCATAATTATTCTCTTCAGCACCAAACCAGTGTCTACATATGTGAAAATGGTGCATGTCTATGTTTTGTATAAAACATAATGTTAAGTTCTACCCATGACATAAAAAGTTATACATAAAAACATTTTAAAAACAGTCATTTTCAAACACTAACCACGTTTCCATCCACATTTTTTATGCAAGTAAAATATACCGTTTTTTTTTTTTTATCACAACAGCTGTGATTGAAACGTGTATTTTTTGTATAATTTTTTAAAACGTGGACTTATAATATGTTCGTTCTATGTGGTGGATTTTTTTTTGTTTCTGTAAAATGAATTATGAAATGAAGGTCTAAATGCCTTAATGCGCAAATATTGATATAACAGCCATTATATGGAAGTAAGCCTGGAGTCAAGCTACGCCCGGGGAAACCATGCAGTTTATTAGGCTACAGATGAAATAAGTAATGACAAACTTCACAGGGTGGTGAAAGTGCCCGGCGCTCTTGATGCTCCTTTCCAATAAATATTGAGGGTCTTATTCTGGTGACATGATGATCAATGCTTGACCGACGTTTGACAATTAAAAACATTATTACTCTAATCCATAATAATCTCATCATGTAGACTAGCCTACCCCCACAGTATCTGCGAGCTGTTGGCTAGTGCTCATATGCCAAGACCAGAGTAGGCACATTTTGTTTTTATTTTTTTATTTTTTTTATTTAACCTTTAACTAAGAACAAATTCTTATTTACAATGACAGCCTACCCCAGTCAAACCTGGAGTACGCTGAGCCAAGTGTGCGCCGCCCAATGCAGCAGTTTTTGTGACAAAACTATTGGTGGAATTGAAAACGCGATGGAAACACATTGAACTTTAGATTTTTATTCAGATCATGACAACTATCGCGATACGTCATCACACACTGATTTTTATACGTATATTTTATATCCGCTGATGAGGATTTATTGTCAAAACTGGAGGATGCTGCCTGCCTATGAGAGCCAGGGGGAACAGAAGCCCATCATACAGCCAAGAGGAGAAATCGAGTACACATGAGGTGCAACCTTCATAGCACTGAATCATTTCTCAACCGGATCAGATACGGACATTTTGTTCACACCTGGATAAGGAACAAGTTCCATTTCTGTTGCCTTTGTCACAGAATGAATGTTCCCTAAAATACTGTGTTGTGGTGAAATTGTAAGGCAGTAATTCAAATCACTATGGCCTATCAAAGACGTTTGTTTTTGACCCTCCACTATGCAGTCACACTCTCCTTGTATTATCTCTGGTTCAGATGTTTATGCTCATTAGACTTAAATGACCTCTTCTGTGACGATTAAATATTCAATGGGGCTTCATTAATCACATTTTAGCTACTGGCAATTAGAGCTTTCTGCCACACAGACAGGCAGAGGCTGGAGTCCCATGTGGTCAGCTGAACACTATACTTTTAATCCTACCCTGTGATGTCACAGAAAAGCATTATTTACCACAGATCATAGACTGGTTTGGTGCTGCAGATAATGAATATGGCCATGTACTGTCTTACAAAAGTAATAATGAATTAGGTTTGGTTGACAACCCAACTGAATATCAACATTTAAAGGAGATGTATCTACTGCTTGGATAAAAATAAATACAAATGATCACATACACCATATAGATGTAGTGAAATGTGTTTTGTTCTACAGGGACAGCCATAGCAGTATGGCGCCCCTGTAACAAATTAGGTTTATGTGCCTTGCTCAAGGTCATATCGACAGAATTTTCACCTTGTCGGCTTGAGTATTTAAACCAGCGACCTTTCTGTTACCGTCTCAATGCTCTAATCGCTGAGCCACTGGCAAAATCCTATTTTATTTTTTTTACTTTTATTTTTGGTTTAGATGGAGACGTGAATCCCAAAAAAAGTGATCTTGAATTGTTTGGTTGTCAATGCAACCAAATTTCAACATTTGAAGGAGACTTTTATGCTGCTTGGATAGCTCCAATGTATTTTCCACGAAGATTCCAAGTCACAATACGTTGACAAATTACATTGAAACAAGGTTGATTTAACTAGTTTGCTCTCAGTGGGAGAAGTCTTTTGGAGGATAGCTTTGTGTCTCCAAGTTGATGTGGTGTTTGTAAAGTGTCCCTACTGTACAGATGTTTTCCTCCCTATAGGTTAGTGTACAGGACATACCACTTTCCTTGACAGCAAACTAAGTTTTGAGGCCAATGTGGATGCTATCTGTGCAAAGAGAAATCAGTGCTTGTTCTTTCTGAGGAAACTGCAATTTCAGGGTGAATAAGACACTGATGACCATCTTCTGCAGATCATTCATCGAATCGTGAAGAGAGCATGACAAAACCTATTCCCCCTCAGGAGACTGAAAAGTTTAGGCATAGGTCCTCAGATCCTCAACAGCTTCACCATTGAGAGCATCCTGACGGGTTAGAATGGCAACTGCTCGGCCTCCGACCGCAAGGCACTACAGAGGGTAGTGCTTACGGCCCAGTACATCACTGGGGCCAAGCTTCCTGCCATCCAGGACCTCTACACCAGGCGGTGTCAGAGGTAGGCCCTAACAATTGTCAAAGACTCCAGCCATCCTAGTCATAGACTGTTCTCTCTGCAACCGCACGGCAAGCAGTACCGGAGCTCCAAATCTCGGTCCAAGAGACTTCTAAACAGCTTCTACCCCCAATCCACAAGACTCCTGAACAGCTAATCAAATGGCTACCCAGACTATTTGCATTGCCCTCCCCTCCAATTGCTCTTTACTTATTTGTTATTCTTATCCCTTACTTTTTTATGGATTTTCTTAAAACTGCATTGTTGGTTAAGAGCTTGTAAGTCAGCATTTCACTGTAAGGTCCAGACCTGTTGTGTTCGGCGCATTTGTCAAATACGATTTGATTTGATTTGATCCATTTTAACATTCAATATGATCTGCTGGTTTGTTTAGAACAGGCTTGGTAACATCGTGGAACTAAGTAGAAGGATCATTGGTACGAACATAACTGACCATTCTGATGTACTAGTACTGTAGTACTGTACTGTTAGGTATTGACTGACTGTTCATGCATGGTTTAAGGTTCTACTACCTGTGTACATATTGCTGTATATATAGTTTTTGTGTATATTTATTGCCATGGGTCCACTGTGTTTTTACTAAGTGCTGCAAAATGAATTGCCCCCAGTGATAATAAAGACTCCTCTTCTGAATGAAAAGGACGATAGTCAGGACCCACATTCACAAAGTACTGCCTCTCTATTCAAACTGCACCACATGTCAGCACAAATGAGTCATTAGATGTTTTAGAAATGTTACTCAGAGGTAAAATTACATGCAATTAAAACAGTTGGATTGTCTTGTAATTATTCCACGAGGGCTTATAACAGGCATGCGTGAAATATGTTATCAAGCGAGGCTAGATTGATATTCACCAAATGAACGTCATTCATGTATGCTAATTTAATTGTGTGGATTAGCTCGAAATGTTAATTATGCAAATGAGTTAATTAAATATATTGGTTCAGGGAATGGGATGCTCTCTGACCCTTTCAAGTATCTTCCAGTCCAATAAAATACTCATTATGCTACCTATTTTTCAAATTCACTATTCCACAATTCATTTTCATTTTCAAAATATGTTTTTTCTTCTATTCATCTCCAAATGCACCTAAAAGGAAATGCAAGCGGTTTATGCCGCTGTTGAGCAGTGCTCATGCTGGTATTATTCATCTAGGGGGGTTTCTAAACAGGAAATGCACATGTTGATGTTAGTTTCTGTCAGAGCACAGCAGGGAAGCATCCCAGTAAGGCTTGGTAATCCTTTAAATAGGATGTGCTCTCACAGAGACTGACTGTCAGCACAATGAAAACGCAGCCTTACTACATCTCTAAATGAATGACGAGACACAAATTGGCGCATCTTTGCACTTTTATTTTCACTTTAGCTGCCACTTGCCTCAAAGCCCATGTAGTCATTCATTCACCCAGGCTGCCAGAATCACCACGGTGACAGAATGCATGAATAATCATTTCCCCATTTCACCTCAGCCATTAAGAGGATGAGAGTTGCCAGATACTTCTAATATTTTTATGCAAAGCATCTGTCTGTTGCTTAAAGGGGCAGTCTGCAGTTGCTACATTCATTTTTGAACTAAATGTATAATATGTACCCATTTCATTCTTGAAGAATATATCTTATAAATGAGCTTAGTTTAACTGTTGTACGCTATCAGAACTTAAAATATAAGCGTGTTTTACTCCAGTATTTGGAAACAATGTGATGTAAACAAACACTGGATAGCCTCAAAACATGGTTAAAACTATAATCATGGATGGTCAACCCTTGCATCCATAGCTCTGTCTAAAAATGAAAGAGTGGTTACATTTCTTCATCCCCATCCCGAAACAGTGACAGGGAGTACACTTTGTTATTTTTTCAACTAAAGATTGTCCCTTGGCAAGCTCTTTGTTCCAAGACAATATATTTCCTCCTCCATTTTCTAACCTGTCCTCATTCGTCCAGCCTTAAATAAAGGAAAAAAGCTTTCAAAAGCCGTTGATTACACTGGTGAGCCCTGCCATTGGCTGTGGGAATGATGAAGCTGGTGTGTGAATGGTTCTTTTTTTGTCCTGGGGTTAATGGTGACGTGAGAGAGATGGGGAAAGGGGCAGGTGAAGCAGGACCTAGCCAGCACAGATCACTGGCTTCAGAGGGTGTCTGCTGGCCTGCTAGGCCTTCCATGGGCAGTAATCACTGGGAATGACGAGATGACATGTCCAAGGTGTTCCATAACACCAGAGAAATGGCTAAATTTACCTCCAATCTCCATCATATCTCAGTTTTACCCAGCTCCCGCTTATTTTCTCTAAGTTATTTCTGCCTTGTGTTTTCCCTGTAGATTTGAAGCCTTGGAGTAATGGATGATATACGGAGAATGTAGTGTGTGTGTGTACTGTAAATGTTGTTTGTTCTTTTGTTGTTGTGTGGCCTGCCTGCGTATGTGTGGTTCTGGCAGCAGTGAGATATGGCCCCCAGCTCTCTGCTGTGAAGCAGTCACTCCAGCAGGACGCCTCTAATTGCTTATAAATGTGTGAGTTTAATAAAACGTTGAGAATCAGCTAATGATGATTTATTGTCAAAACTGGGGGATGCTGCCTGCCTATGAGAGCCAGGGGGAACAGAGGCCCATCATACAGCCAAGAGGAGAAATCGAGTACACATGAACACACAATGAGTCTGTATTCCGCACAGAGGTGCAACCTTCATAGTACTGAATCATTTCTCAACTGGATCCGATACGGATGTTTTGTTCACACCTGGATAAGGAACCAGTTCCATTTCTGTTTCCTTTGTCACCAAATGAACGCATATATACTAAGGAATCACGTTTCCTAAAATACTGTGTTGAGGTGAAATTGTAAGGCAGTAATTCAAATCACTATGGAATATCAAAGACGTGTAACATTTTGACCCTCTACTATGCAGTCATACTCTCCCTGTATTACCTGTGGTTCAGATTTTTATGCTCATAGACTCATTAGACTTAAATGATCTCTTCTGTGATGATTAAAGATTCAATGGGGCTTCATTAATCACCTTGTAGCCGCTGGCAATTAGAGCTTTCTGCCACACACACAAACAGATACAGACACACACAGACTGGAGTCCCATGCGGGCAACTGCACACTATAGAGGTGGAGAGATGGAGAGAAAAAATAAAAATGTATGACAACTGATGAATTATATAGCTTTGCCTGTTAAGAGTATTGTAGGCGCCCCATATCTCCCCTGCACAGCATCATCAGCCATTCTGATTCAGGACCAATCTATCCACATGAGTGATGGTTCTGTTCAAATAGTGTAGAATTGGGTGTGTTGGAGTTTACCTGTGCCCCCACCTTTAACCCTTTCACCACTCAATCCCATGCATATGTTGCCAGTTCCTCAGTTTATATGAGAGCTAATTCATTTCCGTTTTTGCTGGCATAAAATATTCAACATTTTAGGTCCTTTTGGACAAGAGACGATTTGGTCTGTGTGATCCGAGTTCTACATGTAGCAATACCAAAGACGCCTTTAAACTCTCATGAAAGGAAATACTCCTTTACGTGCTTAACAATGTTACGTTGCTCTGTAATTTGAACATGATCTCCTCTCATTCCCAGAAGACATCGAAAAGGACGAACAAGAAGATGGAGAAGGCAGGAACCACCTGGAATGAAGTCAAGAAAACCACCCAGCACAGATTTAGCTGGAGATCGTTGACGCCCTTTGATCCACTAGGAGCTGAAAGAAATACAGTATGTAAAGTAAAGCCCAAGTCCTCTCATTCCCTTAGTAACGTGCCCATCTACTCATTCATGTAGATACTTCATACCTATCCATGAACCTGTGAAATCATTTTCATGGCAGCCAGATTCTGTAACTTCAAATCCAATGTGAGTGGATGCTAAACTAAGGAGATATGACTCTCTACTGTGAACGTATACTCCCCAGGGTGTTGCGTGGGTAGGCTACTCCTCAGGGTTGGCGAGGGTTAGCAGCTATTTATGAACACTACCATCCCCAGTTGAGTCTGTGAAATGATACTTTCGGGAGAAAAAAATGACAGATTAGGAAAGATTAAAAATAGTTTATGGTTTAAATACCGTAGTGGGCTCTAGTTTCATGTTATTTGAGAAGCAACAGCTTTGCCGTATTGAAAGGCCTGTCAAAATGGATGCTGAGAGTTCCACTTCAATGAGCTTGAGTATGAGCAGGCTCTGGGAGTGGCATTGGTCGTCCCCTTATGACTAAATGACCTGAGCTCATCGACCAAGCTTAAAAGCCTGAACGTGGAGTGTCATGGTAATCTATTTGACCATGTTGTTTACGTGTAAACCCCTGTCAATTGTACTCATTCTAAGCACATGCCTGCACACACAGTCACACACAGCCACACACAGTCAACACAGTCACAAACAGCCACACACAGTCACACTTGCACCCACACACATTCATCAGACACCAGAAGAGGGCAATCATGAGCCTTATCTTGCTTCTCTCCTCCTTTGTCAGTCCAGACTGTCTGGACGTACCTGATCCTGAAAGACTATTTTACAAATGGCTAGATTTTAGCTTGAGACCCACTAAAGGAAGAACAGTGTATGTTTTACAGGGCTCAGTTCCAATGTATGTAATGCATTATCCTCACCATAGATGTTGGCTCTCTATATGGTGTGGCAAATGCCAGATCACTGTCTCTCTCACACTTAATCAATAAATCTATCTTGATTAGTCAACTGTCTACCTCAGGGAGGTGGAGGTCTATTTGTTATCGCAATGGCATTAGTGAACATGATCTCTCTGCTCACGTGCTTTTCTACTGTCTTGTTGTTTTGAACACAGTCAGGACATGGTGCAGCTGAGCTCCAGTATGTGGCCCAACCCAGACTTGAATGGTGAGAGGAGAGGGGGACCCCACTGGAGGGGACTGGGGCAGTGTGTGAACACACTAATCCCTGTAGCGGATGTGGGGACACACAGGGCCTGTGCAGCCAGCTGGTCCAGCAGATGTTGAGAGTAGAGGGAGGCTGGTGTCATCCACACATGTGCACGGGGGCGTCAGTCAGTGTGCTTTGGTGCATGTTTATTTCTGTGCAAATGCAGTCTTTGTGAGCATTCCATGTGACCTATGTTGATGGGTAATGTCTATGCATGGCAAGAGAAGCCCTATGTTCCCTCAGCCCTATGTTCCCTCAGCCCTATGTTCCCTCAGCCCTATGTTCCCTCAGCCCTATGTTCCCTCAGCCCTATGTTCCCTCAGCCCTATGGTCCCTCAGCCCTATGTTCCCTCAGCCCTATATTCCCTCAGCCCTATGTTCCCTCAGCCCTATGTTCCCTCAGCCCTATGTTCCCTCAGCCCTATGTTCTCTCAGCCCTATGTTCCCTCAGCCCTATGTTCTCTCAGCCCTATGTTCCCTCAGCCCTATGTTCCCTCAGCCCTATATTCCCTCAGCCCTATGCTCCCTCATCCCCACACATGTCCACACATGTCCACACATGTCCACACATGTCCACACATGTCCACACACACACACACACACACACACACACACACACACACACACACACACACACACACACACACACACACACACACACACACACACACACACACACACACACACACACACACACACACACACATACCTAGCTTCACCTTCACTCGCCACACAAGAACAAACAGTCCCAAGAAGACTAATTATGTACTCCTACCCTCTCCTTTAAGGTGGAGTATTAGTGAATTCAGTCATTTAAAATGTTTATTTTGCTATCTTTCATACATTGCCCAAAAACCTTAAAAATAGCCTACATATGCTCTAGGGCCTCTTTCCACTAGATTGGCAGCTCAATACTTCAGACTTTCTGAAGTGTTGGGTCAATAATGTTTTTACACAGTTTTAAGCATCGATTGCTGCCTGCCAGAGATTTAATTGTCTCTGTGAGTATGCGTTGGGTGAGATGAATAGTATGTTGGGCTATTGAACAAGGGGAAAAAGTCAGCCCATCACAATGCGGAATCAATGGCAAATGGAGTAATTTGTAATTGATCTCATTGACTAATTGGTTGTGCTCCAATTACACTGATGATGTTTCACGGTTGTGTGAACGTGGGATTCTGTATAGGGTGGGGTCTCTGGGAATAACTAATGATCTCTGGGCTGATAGTGTTTTCTTTTCACAGCATGTGGGAACTTTGTGGCCACTCAATAGAAAACATAAATCATCCATGTTAAAACTATGTATTGTATTGTGGAAAATAAGTTAGTAAAATGGGGCTGGTATGATTTCTTACAGTTGGCCCAATGCACCAACTCCTGTGGTGATATTGACATAATAAGCAGGTGGAGTCAGTGTTGAATAATGCTTCACTGTAGTCTCTATGTAAGCCCCAAAGCCTCTCTCCCATCTCTCCTCCACTATAGCCCCCACTGGGCTCACAGTCCTTCCCCTCCCCCAGCTTCTCCTCCAATCACACGCTCCGCAGCCCAGCGCAGGACTGTGGGGGTGCGTAGAGGGGAGAGGAGAAGATTTATGGTTGAAATTAAATATGGAGACACACATCACAAGAGCAGAGGTGAGGGAGATTAGCAGTGTGGAGAACTGTGGAGGTGTAGGACTGCCATACCTCATGAATCCTAATACTGGCTCACTTATGAATCATTGGTCTAAAGGGGAGAGGAATTACAATTCTGGATGAATGATTTTAAAAAAATCTCTACTTCAACCTGTTAGAGAAGTGCACCAAACCTGCCAGGAGGGTTTATGAAATTTTGAAATGAGGAAGTTATGGGTTGAACTGTAGGAGTGAACTTTTAAAAGGATATTGCAACATAAAAGCATAGCAAATTACATTGATACCATTTTGTGTTTGTGTTTTCATAACGAAGTCTGTTGTTGAAGTTGACAGAAGGGGCTGTGCACCGGAAATCACACATCTCTTTGTCATCAAGCAGACAGGTCACGCTCATCAGAGCTAAACCTGGGCGATTCATCTCCTCTGTCTGATCATTGCTATTCTATTCTACTATCATTACCTCTCATCTCCATCATCTGTCTCATCTGCCATATGCAAATGCTGCCAGATATTTACTGCTTGGTTTCCCAAAAAACATTGATGAATGGTTCACCCAAACAAAGGCATTCCCGTAGAAAGGGAACAACATTTAAGGAGACAAAAAGGAGAAGACATCTGAGTGGCAATCCTTTATCCTTTCAGATGGCTCCGTGTGCCCTGCAGCGTGACTGAAGCTAGATATTCAACAGGCCAGGTGTGGGGGAATGAAGCCAACGTTTGTTTATGTTTGTTCATATCTCCAGACGGCCAGACGTTTTGTCTGGCTGTCATGCCTTCAGCCGTTCAATCCCAGGATGTTATCGGTGCTTGGTGCTAACGAGGCCGTCTGTCTGTTCTGTCTGGCTCCCCACAGGTAAAGGTCAGGCCCAGAGCAGAGACCTGTCCTTTCTTTCACTACACCCACACATAGCTCTCTGCTCCAACCAACCACGGGCCTCCCAAACACTGTGTAGCACCCCGAACAGACACTGCGGCATTCGAATCTACTCCTGCTGATTGACACTATTCATTTCTGTATTGTTGCTGTTGATTGTCAATCAGCTGCATCATATTTTCCTATTCTCTCTTTTACCCTCTGTCATCACAACATCCTTGTGAAGCAGAACCATGATAAATGATAGAGGAGAATAGGAGGGGATAAGAGATGGCTGCTCAGAGCGTATCAACCATTTGACGGGTGTTTTGTTGGGGCGTTCACGAGGGATGCTTCCTCACTCCTCGAGGGGGTAAATTAAGAGCCAGTCTCTATGCATGAGTAAGTATGAGTTTGGCTTCCTAGTGGCCCACTCTGCTGTGGATGACTGTGCCTGCCTGCCTGCATGAGGGACTGCCAGTGGAACGATGGGGAGGGTCTGCTTACAGTAGCTCACATGCCACCCAAGAGAGGGAGGGTTGTGCCAGGCAACCACGTTGATTGACAGTTACTAGCTTGTGGTGATCTACCCTGACACTGCATCAGTAATGGGAGGGCCTGTGCTAAAGACAGCTTGAAATAGAGGATGTAATATTAGAAAGTGATGTCAGAGCCTTGTGAATGATCTCTAACACAAAGGAGCTTGTGCAGTGGTTATATACACCCAAAGCTACCATGCACTTTGGTACCTTTGGGTGTATATAACCACTGCACAAGCTCTTTTGTGTTAGAGATCATTCACAAGGCTCTGACATCACTTTCTAATATTACCAAAGTGCATGTGCGTGTTCATTTGTGTGCGCAGTGTGTCTTCCCACCCGTGTGTATGATCTTTCCGTAAGGCAGCTCCTTCATGCCACTGCACTATCCAGCACAGAAGCTGACAGGCATGCAGGTCAATAACATGGTTCAATAATGCAGGGAGAGAAGTTCTAACACACGTTGGAGACAGAATGTTTAGTACCTCCAAAACATTGGGCCTTTCTCTGAAATCCCCAGTGGCTGAATGAAAAGTGAGATTCAAAGCAGAACCTGTGAAGAATGTGACATAGCTCATATTGTCACAGAGGAGATGCGGCACGGCACAGAGCAGAGGCAGGTTAGACGCCTGTGTTATTGAGTGTTAGCTGTCTGTCATTCTCTGTCTCATGTCAAGGAGGAACTCACAGAGGACTATTCGATAGCTGAGCCTCAACAAATTGCCTAGTGAATAATGTATCTATCAATATCACTAATTCATGCTAAAGAAACTTAGTGGAAAGTTAATGTGTTATATTATCTAAGGATTTATTGGCAACAGGATTGCTTGGTGGTAATGTATTTCTTATTTAGCACATACTTACATTATCCAGAGGAACAGGGAGGGATAGGTATATTATAGCTGCATTTGATAGGGTCAGGTAAAGTAGGTTGACTGCACAATCCCACTGTAGCTGAATGATTTGGTAGGGTTCTTAGGACCAGTGGTGGAAAAAGTACCCAATTGTCATACTTGAGTAAAAGTAAAGAACCTTTAACACTCAAGTAAAAGTGAAAGTCACCCGATAAAATACAAAAATACTAGTCTAAAAGTATTTGGTTTTGAATATACTTAAGTATCAAAAGTGAATGTAGTTGCTCAAATATATTTAACTATCAAAAGTGAATGTAATTGCTAAAATATACTTAAGTATCTAAAGTGAATGTAATTGCTAAAATATATTTAGTTATCTAAAGTGAATGCAATTGCTAAAATATACTTAAGTATCTAAAGTGAATGTAATTGCTAAAATATATTTAAGTATCAAAAGTAATAATATACCTCATTTCACATTCCTTATTTTAAGAAAACCTGAAGGCACAATAAAAAATAAAAAACATTTACGGATAGTGAGGTAGAGGGAGGTAGGCCCACTCGGACATCATTTACAAATCAAGCATTTGTGGCAGTAAGCATGACCAGTAATCTTGATAAATGTGTGAATTGGACCATTTTACTGTCCTGCCAAGCATTCAAAATGTAATCAGTATTTTGGGGAAAATGTATGGAGTAAAAAGTACATTATTTTCATTAGGAATGTAGTGCACTAAAAATAGTCAAAATAAAATAGTAACGTAAAGATTCCCAAAAAACTACTTAAGTAGTACTTTAATAAAGTATTTTTTACTTAAGTACATTAAACCACCCCCTAAGTATTGTATTTTTGGTAAATAACGCTGTACAGTATATGCAGTGAATGTCCTAAGAGGGTTTTTTGGCTCAGTTAAAAGTCATGTTAGGTGTGAATGATTCACCTGCAGATCTGTCTGAGGAAAAGCTCCTATTCTGTAATGGATTGTGTACTTCATTTTTATCTCATGCTCAGCTAAATCCTCAGTGTTGAGCAGAGAGCAATATAATCATAAAGTATTGGAGCTTAGAGGACTCGCTGAACACTTCATTCTCCAGCTGCTGGTTGGGCCTTTCATTAAGTACTGGATATCCTGTAATTTATCCTCTCTCAATAGCCAAGGTAACACTCAAAAACTGGCTTTAGATGCCAACAAACCCTAAGTCAACAAGTCTACCCAGCATAGCTGTTTGAAACAGACACACACACTCCTTTACTTATGTACAGTATTTGTACAGTGATGCAAAAAAACATGTTTAATTTGTCCATTTCCTCCAACATTTTAGAGATCAAATAGTTTTACCATTTAGAAAAAAACACTTTATATATCTAGTCCCCCCATTTGAAGATGTCACAAGTATTTGAACACATTTCACTTATAGTGTATTAAAGTAGACAAAAGTTTAGTATCAAATCAAATGTATTTATATAGCCCTTCGTACATCAGCTGATATCTCAAAGTGCTGTACAAAAAACCCAGCCTAAAACCCCAAACAGCAAGCAATGCAGGTGTAGAAGCACGACACATTATTCACCATTCACTTCCTATTGGACAGTATTTGGTCCCATATTCCTAGCGCACAATGACTACATCAAGGTGAGACTCAAAACTTGTTGGATGCATTTGCAGCTTGTTCAGGTTGATTTGGATTATGTTTTGTCACATTAGGAAGTGAATGGTGAATAATGTGTTGTGTCATTTTGGAATCCATTGTAATTGTAAGTAAGAATATTTGTGAACACTTCTACATGAATGTGGATGCTACCGTGATTATGAATAACCATTCATGAATTGTGATTTATGATGAGTGAGAAAGTTGCAGAGTGACAAATTTCATACCCCTCCAAAAAGGTTAGCGTGCTTTCTTGTAGCCTTTGTAACATTCATTGTTATTCGTGATTCATTCATGATTTTTTCTTAATTGTGGAATTATCAGGATTGATTTAGAAGTGTTCTGAGATATCTTATTACTCACTTAGAAAGACAATTACTATAGTCATCATTCAGTTCCTATTGGGCAAAACAAAACTAAAACCCAACCAAAACAAATGCAAATGCATCCAATGAGTTTGTTGAGTCACAAGCTTGATGTAGTCATTGTGCCTAGCGCTTAGCGAACTGAATGATGAATATGGAACCAAATACTAAACTTTTGACTACTTTGGTACACTACAAGTGAAATATGGACAAAAAATTGTCATCTTCAAATGGGGGCACTAGATATATAAAGTGCTTTCATTTCTAAAAGGGAAATCAGATATGCATGACAAAATATCTCAGCCCACTGGTTACCATACAACACCCACCTGTAGCACGCACTCCAGCTGCTATCTCAGCTCACTGGTTACCATACAACACCCACCCGTAGCGCGCGCTCCAGCAGGTATCTCAGCTCACTGGTTACCATACAACACCCACCCGTAGTACGCGCTCCAGCAGGTATCTCAGCCCACTGGTTACCATACAACACCCACCCGTAGCACGCGCTCCAGCAGGTATCTCAGCCCACTGGTTACCATACAACACCCACCCGTAGCACGCGCTCCAGCAGGTGTCTCAGCTCACTGGTTACCATACAACACCCACCCGTAGCACGCACTCCAGCTGCTATCTCAGCTCACTGGTTACCATACAACACCCACCTGTAGCATGCGCTCCAGCAGGTATCTCAGCTCACTGGTTACCATACAACACCCACCCGTAGCACGCGCTCCAGCAGGTATCTCAGCCCACTGGTTACCATACAACACCCACCCGTAGCACGCGCTCCAGCAGGTATCTCAGCTCACTGGTTACCATACAACACCCCCCATAGCACGCGCTCCAGCTGGTATCTCAGCTCACTGGTTACCATACAACACCCACCCGTAGCACGCACTCCAGCTGCTATCTCAGCTCACTGGTTACCATACAACACCCACCTGTAGCATGCGCTCCAGCAGGTATCTCAGCTCACTGGTTACCATACAACACCCACCCGTAGCACGCGCTCCAGCAGGTATCTCAGCCCACTGGTTACCATACAACACCCACCCGTCGCACGCGCTCCAGCAGGTATCTCAGCTCACTGGTTACCATACAACACCCACCCGTAGCACGCACTCCAGCTGCTATCTCAGCTCACTGGTTACCATACAACACCCACCTGTAGCATGCGCTCCAGCAGGTATCTCAGCTCACTGGTTACCATACAACACCCACCCGTAGCACGCGCTCCAGCAGGTATCTCAGCCCACTGGTTACCATACAACACCCACCCGTAGCACGCGCTCCAGCAGGTATCTCAGCTCACTGGTTACCATACAACACCCCCCATAGCACGCGCTCCAGCTGGTATCTCAGCTCACTGGTTACCATACAACACCTACCCGTAGCACGCGCTCCAGCAGGTATCTCAGCCCACTGGTTACCATACAACACCCACACGTAGCACGTGCTCCAGCAGGTATCTCAGCTCACTGGTTACCATACAACACCCACCCGTAGCACGCGCTCCAGCAGGTATCTCAGCTCACTGGTTACCATACAACACCCACCCATAGCATGCGCTCCAGCAGGTATCTCAGCTCACTGGTTACCATACAACACCCACCCGTAGCATGCGCTCCAGCAGGTATCTCAGCTCACTGGTTACCATACAACACCCACCCGTAGCACGCGCTCCAGCAGGTATCTCAGGTCACTGGTTACCATACAACACCCACCCGTAGCACGCGCTCCAGCAGGTATCTGGTCATCCCCAAAGCCAACACCTCCTTTTATTTATTTCACCTTTATTTAACCAGATAGGCTAGTTGAGAACAAGTTCTCATTTACAACTGCGACCTGGCCAAGATAAAGCAAAGCAGTGTGACACAGACAACAACACAGAGTTACACATGGAATAACATGGAATAAACAATAAACAAGCCAATAATACAATAAACAAGTCAATGACACAGTAGAAAAAGGCAAAAGGCATGACGATGTAGGCAATAAATAGTAGTAGTAGTGAATAATTACTATTTAGCAGATTAACACTGGAGTGAATGATGATGTGCAAGTAGAGATACTGGTGTGCAAAAGAGCAGAAAAGTAAATTAAAACAGTATGGGGATGAGGTAGGTAGATTGGGTGGGCTATTTACAGATGTACTATGTAAATAGCCCATCCAACTACCTACCTATTCCCCATATTGTTTTTATTAACTTATTTTTGCTCTTTTGCACACCAGTATCTCTACTTGCACATCATCATCTGCACACCTATCACTCCAGTGTTAATTTCTAAATTGTAATTACTTCGCTACTATGGCCTATTTATTGCCTTACCTCCTTACTCCATTTGCACACACTGTATATATTTTTTTCTATTGTGTTATTGACTGTACTTTTGTTTATCCCATGTGTAACACTGCGTTGTTGTTTGTGTCGCACTGCTTTGCTTTATCTTGGACAGGTCACAGTTGTAAATGAGAACTTGTTCTCAACTGGCCTACCTGGTTCAATAAAGGTGAAATTAAAAATAAATTAAAATAAAAAATCAACTGTCCAAATACATTAGTAGGGGAGTGTACCTTACTTTATAGTTAAGTTCACATACAGTACAGGCACTCATAAACTAAGCAATCTGTTTGTGTTGAAACAAAGTTGAATCATCTTTGCTTAGAAAGAAGAGCTCAGATACAGATGACTTTGATGATAGTGCAGTTGTGAGGTCATCAGGAAGTGCATGGTCAGGCTTGGCTGATGAATCTCCACGGTCATTATTTTGGAATGCAGCGCCTCACAACAGGGGTTGACAATTTCTGAAGCCCATGCGGTGAGCCATTGACAGTCTGCATCCATACAGGGTGGTCCTGAGTTGTGCTGAGTTAGGTCTGGAATCTCTGAACTGATCTAATAGAAACGGTAAATAGTGTTAGCCAAAAGACAGTTTCCGCTGACATCGCAAGTCAGGTCTTTTAACTTCTACTTTGACCTTGTTGAAGGATTTGCGTGTTTGACGGGTGCATGTCTGTCTCTGTGTGTGTGTGTCAGGGTTGGGCTCAATCAAGAATTGTATTGAGAATCCCTCAAATTCCAATTCAATTCTTGAATTTGAATTGAATTTGAATTTAAGTAGTAAACAGGATACAGAATTGCAATTTGAATAAAAGGAAATAGAACTGAATTCAAATGCCTATACAAAAATACAGTCGGGTCCGAAATGATTGACACCCTTGATGAAGATGTGCAAAAATAATTCAAATACTGAGCTATATTGTATGCTAAAAATAATTGGGAAATTATTTTATACAAACACAATTGCTCAGAGAAAGAGATTTTGTTTAACAAGTAATACTTTTTTTCTCAAAAAGATAGGGATCCAAATGATTGACAGCCTGTTTTCAATACCTTTCAATACCTCACCTTGCGAGGATAAAGGCACTGAATCTTTTTCTATAATGTTTTATGAGATTGGAGAACACATTTGGAGGGATCTTAGACCATTCCTCCATACAGAATCTTTCCAGATCCTTGAAATCCTTCGTCTGTGTTTATGGACTGCCCTATTCAATTCAAACCAAAGGTTTTCAATGGGTTTCATGTCCGAAGACTGAGATGGCCACTGCAAAATGTTGATTTTATGGCCAATTAACCATTATTTTGTGGATTACTGATGTGTGCTTGGGGTTATTGTCTTGCTGGAAGATCCACTTGGGGCTAAGTTTCAGCCTACTGGCAGCGGCAGCGGTTTTTGGCAAAAAAATGTCCTTGTACTGGGCAAAGTTCATGATGCCGTTGACCTTAACAAGGGCCCCAGGACCAGTGGAAGCATTCAGTATGGAGGAATGGTCTAAGATCCCTCTCAGTGTGTCTCATAAAACCTTTTAGAAATAGGTTCAGTGCCGTTATCATTGCAATGTGAGGTATTGAAAGGTATTGAAAACAGCGGTGTCAATCATTTTGACCCCTACATTTTTGAGAAAAAAAGTATTACTTGTTAAACAAAATCTCTTTCACTGAGAAATTGTACAGTATCAGTATAAAATAATATAATTTTCTTTATCAAGGGTGTCAATAATTTTGGAACCCACATCTTGTACATAAAACATGAGACGTCGTTATATACATGCATATAAAATATTGTTGAAACAACTGATTTTCAGGACAAACTTAACATGAATTCGGGGGGGGGGGGGGGGGGGTGACAACGACAAACCCACACAGACATGGACACAGAGAGTAATAGCTAATTGAGTGTGTGCAGTGATACCGTTATTGAGCGGGAGGATGGCTTTGCAGATAGCTTGATAGTAAAAATTGGAGTGTATGTGGCCTGATGGGATGTGACACTTTGCTGAATGGGAGGATGTGAAGGTCAGTGTCTGGGATGAATAACTCCTCATCCCACACGGGAACAGCACCTAGAGCTCTACCAGTGCCACCTGCCATGGAGGCTGTAACAGAGATTTCAAATCAAAATGTATTTGTTGCTTACACAGATTGGCAGATGTTAAAGCAGGTGCAGCTAAATGCTTATGTTTTTAGTTCCCTCAGTGCAGTAAGTGTCTAACAGTACAATAATAACATTTAAATAATCCCCCCTCACAAAAAAAGAAGGAAAAAGAAAATAAGAAATATTACAACGAGAAATGTCAGAGTCCAGAATATAAATATAGGATCTCGCTAGCAATAAACATTATTAAAGTGGTCAGTGTTCAATGACTCTATAGACACTGAGTATACAAAACATGAAGCTCTTTCCATGACATAGACTGACCAGGTGAAAGCTTTGTGCCCTTACTGATGTCATTTGTTATATCCACTTCAATCAGTGTAGAAGAAGGGGAGGAGACAGGTTAAAGAAGTATATTTAAGCCAGGAGACAATTGAGACATGGATTGAGTATGTGTGCCATTCAGAGCCTGAATGGGCAAGACAAAAGGTTGAAGTGTCTTTGAATGGTGTATGGTATGAACGAGGTATGGTAGTAGGTGCCAGGCGCACCGGTTTGTTTCAAGAAATGCAACGCTGTTGGGTTTTTCACTCTCAACAGTTTCCTGTGTGTATCAAAAATGGTCCACCACCCAAAGGACATCCAGCCAACTTGACACAACTGTGGGAAGCATTGGAGTCACCATGGGTCAGCATCCCTCTGGAACACTTTTGACACCTTGTAGAGTCCATGCCCCAACAAATTGAGGCTGTTCTGAGGGCAAAAAGGGAGGGGGAGGGGCGCAAATTAATATTAGGAAGGTGTTCTTAATGTTTGGTATACCCAGTGTACAGTACATAGGGCAGCAGTCTCTAATGTGTAGGGTAGTGTCCCGGGCTGTACCTGACTAGTGACAGTGTGTCACGGCTGTTGAAGGATGAGGACCAAGGCGCAGCGTGGTGAGCTGACATTTTACTTTATTTAAGACAAAACAATAAACAATACAAAACAAACCGTGAAGCTTAAAGCTATGTGCCATCAAACAAAGTTAACTTCCCATAAACGCAGGTGGGAAAAAGGGTACCTAAGTATGGTTCCCAATCAGAGACAACGATAGACAGTTGTCCCTGATTGACAACCATACCCGGCCAAAACATAGAAATAGAAAATCATAGAAACACAAAACATAGAATGCCCACCCCAACTCACGCCCTGACCAAACCAAAATAGAGACATAAAAAGGATCTCTAAAGTCAGGGCGTGACACAGTGTTTAAGATGCAGGGCAGGGTACTAGCCGGAGGCAGGCTAGTGATGACTGTTCAACAGTCTGATGGCCTGGAGATAGAAGCTGTTTCTCAGTCTCTCTGTCCCGGCTTTGATGCACTTGTACTGTCTCTGTCAGTGAGACGGTAGCAGGGTGAACAGGCCGTGGCTCGAGTGGCTAAGGTCTTTGATGATATTCTTAGGGCGTTCTGTGACACCGGGTACTGTAGATGAACTGGAGGGCAGGCAGTGTGCCCCTGGTGATGCGTTAGGCTGACCGCACCACCCTCTGGAGAGCCCTGCATTTGCTAGCGGTGAGGTTGCCATACCAGGTGGTGATACAGCCTGACAGGAAGCTCTTGATGGTGCATCTGTAGAAGTTTGTGAGGGTCTTAGGGGCCAAGTCAAATTTATCTCATGAGGTTGAAGAGGCGCTGTTGTTTCTTCTTCACAATGGTGTCAGTGTGGAGGGACCATTTCAGGTCCTCAGTGATCCTCAGTGACTCTCTCAATTGCAACCCTGTCGATGTGGATGGGGGTGTGCAGTCTCTGCTGTTTCCAGTAGTCCACGATCAGCTCCTTCGTTTTGTTGACAGAGGTTATTTACCTCACACCACTCCGCCAGGGCTCTGTTGTGGAAATTCTTACCCAGGGACACTCGAAGTCAATCTTAAATTAATAATTGTTTATAATCAGCACGTTGGAGAGGTTCCAACAAACTTGATGTACCATAGTCTGTCAGGAGCTCTACTGGGGCAGTCCCAACTATGCCTATACAACGTAGTTTACAGAGATGTTACATAGGCATAGTTCATAATCATATGTTCATAGTTCATAGTCGTATTCATAGTTGGTTCCGGCATGTGTAACGGCATGTGTAACATTTTCTTTAGAGTCCAAACATAGGATCCAGGTCAGGGAAGTCAAATTTCTGGTTTTAAATTATAATATTTTGTACTGTTTACCCCTTTTTCGTGATATCCAATTGGTAGTTACAGTCTTAGACTGTATTTTTCAGTTTTTTTTTCAGTTTTTGATTTGTTAAAAAAGTTTGAAATATCCAATAAATGTTGTGCCACTTCATGATTGTGTCCCACTTGTTGTTGATTCTTCACAAAAAAATACAGTTTTATATCTTTATGTTTGAAGCCTGAAATGTGGCAAAAGGTCACAAAGTTCAAGGGGGCCGAATACTTTCGCAAGGCACTGTATATGTGCCTCATTTGCAAATGAACTGGGTTTATTTGCATATATGAATAGATTAACATAATGGGGTGGAACAGGGCTGAAACCATCAAAACTTGCTATGTAGAGGCCTCCCTGCACTCCAGTGGCGGTCAGTGCCGTTTAAGATTAGGAGGACGATTTTTAATTTTTTTAAGAGCATGGTCAAATTTCTGTTCCAGCATATTGGTTGACTATCATTCATATCCCATCCACCTAGCTCAATGTAACATCAATAGGTTTATGCTTCTATTGTACATGATACTCAAATTTTCCCTATACCCATCATGAGGTTGCTACAACCTAGCCTTCAAATTAAAGTTTACAACATAGGTGCACAGGTCAAGAAAATGTTTTGAATAATCAAGGTGACAGACAGTGACACATTCAATACCGCCTTGCACACTCTTGCCTGCATCTAGCTGATCTAGGGTGGAATCATTAGTCCAAACAGTTGCAGGTGAGATTGGACAAATTCAGGTATGTTTATCCCCACTTCGTTCCGTTTGCTTCCGTTTAAGAAACGTTTTTCAACAGAATCGGCGGAATGAATACACCCCTGATCACCCGCAAACAGTTAGCTTTCATAGCAGCCACATACAAACAGCATGATCACTTTGCTCTTTGTATAATTCCTTCTCACATCTACACACTCTCCTTCTCTCACCTTTTCCCTTCACTTGTGGACAGCTGTCTAAGACCAGGCAAAAAGAAACGTTCTATACACAGCCTACATTGTTGTTACCATATTAGGTAACATCATAGTCTACACATAGTTACTAGAAGTAATGCGTTAGTAAACCTGCTATAATCATGCAGTACAGTGTACAGCAAAGCTTACCTTGACTTGGAAGAGTTCCAGTGTTGGATTGCCTTAGCCAGCTAGATAACATAGCATCACTCCTTGTTTGAGTCTGGTGTTTGAGTAGGCTAAACTAGCTAGCTGCATTCACTGGCTAAGTAAGTGAAAGCCAAAAAAATGCATTGAAATATAACCATCTCTCTCTCTCTCTCTCTCTCTCTCTCTCTTGCTATTACTTCATTTTGAAGAAATACTGTACATTTGTTCAAAACTGTTAAACTATTGTCTTTGTCTCTCTTTGAGTCAACTACTCGCCACATTTTATGCACTGCAGTGCTAGCTAGTTGTAGCTCACGCTTTCAGTACTAGATTAATTATCTGATCCTTTGATTGGGTGCACAACATGTCAGTTCATGCTGAAAGAGCTCTGATAGGGTGGAGGACATCCTCCGGAAGTTGTCATAATTACTATGTAAGTATAAAATTGTATAAAATTGTTACTTTTTTCAATTCCACAGAAAGGTTATCTTTCTTCTCTTTCTTGTTATGTAAGTGTCGAGACGATGCGTTAAATCCCTGATGAAGCTTCTTACAGATCCAACGGAAAGTCAATGTATTCCACTGAGCCCATATCAGCCATTACCATGGTGTATCTGACAGGTCATTACAAACATTTTCACAGTTGTAACGTTAACGGAAGAAATGAATGGCACAAGCAAGAGTATGACAGAGTCGCATCAGTAAAATGAAAGCAATCAATCCAGCCAGATTTAAGTGACAAGTGGATTTTGCACCCCTCAAACACAGGAAATAAATAGGTGTAAGAAATCGATCCTAAGGTGGGCGGGGCATGCGCGTTGCTAATTTACTGAGCAGCTTCAGCTTCGCCTGCATGGTGGAGTCAGAGACAGTCACTTCCTGCTCCTCAGAGTTTATGCCTACTGTAAAAACAGGCCACAAACAAAATCAAATACAATTTTATTTGTCACATGCTTTGTAAACAACAGGTGTGGACTAACAGTGAAATGCTTACTTACGGGCCCTTCCCAACAATGCAGAGAGAAAGAAAATAGAGAAATAATAGAAAAGTAAAACACGTCATAATAAAAGTATTAACCTCTACGGGATCAGTATCCCCCCATGGGACAGTTGAGCTAATGTGTGCTATTGTGATTAGCATGAGGTTGTAAGTAACAAGAACACGTCCCAGGACATAGACACATCTGATATGGGCAGAAAGCTTACATTTTTGTTACTCTAACTGCACTGTCTAATTTACAGTAGCATTACAGTGAAATTATACCATGCTGTTGTTTGAGGAGAGTGCACAGTTATGAACTTGAAAATGTATTAATAAACCGATTAGGCACATTTGGGCAGACTTGACACAACATTTAGAACAGAAATACAATGGTTCATTGGATCAGTCTAAAACTTTGCATATACACTGCTGCCATCTAGTGGCCAGAATCTAAATTGCGCTTAAGCTGGAATAATACATTGTGGCCTTTCTCTTGCATTTCAAAGATAATGAAAACTAAAACGCATGTTTTTTTCTTTGTATATATATTTTTTTACATATCTAATGTTTTATATTATCCTACATTAATTTCACATTTCCACAAACTTCAAAGTGTTTCCTTTCAAATGGTATCAAGAATATGCATATCCTTGCTTCAGGTCCTGAGCTACAGGCAGTTCGATTTGGGTAAGTCATTTTAGGCGAAAATTGAAAAAAAGGGTCCGATCCTTAGATACACAATGAGTAATGTTAACTTGGCTATATACAAGGGGTATCAGTACTGAGTCGATGTGCAGGGGTACGAGGTAATTGAGGTAGATATGTACATATACATGTAGCTAGGAATAAAGTGACGGCTAGTAAACTGTAGCAGCACCGTATGTGATAAGTGCAAAAGTTAGTACAAACAGGGTCAATGCAGATAGTTCGGGTAGCTATTTGGTTAACAATTGAACTACCTATTTAGGAGTCTTATGTCTTGGGGGTAGAAGCTGTTCAGGGTCCTGTTGGTTCCAGGTGCATCGGTACCGTTTGACGTGCGGTAGCAGAGAGAACAGTCTTTGACTTGGTTGAGTCTTTGACCATTTTTAGTACCTTCCTCTGACACCGCCTGGTATAGAGGTCCTGGATGGCAGGGAGTTCGGCCCCCTTTTTGAGGATCTGAGGGCCCATGCCAAATCTTTTCACATGTAGAACTGAGGAGAGGAAACATACTGATTATCAAGGACTGTAGTAATTGGCTGCTATGTTGGAATAGTTGACCTTTTTAGCCATTGTATCACAGTAACTCTGCTCAGGGTTGTAGTGAGAGATGGATCCAAAAGTTCATCTCATGTTATTTTGCCAGTGGCTGCCAAATGTGGATCTCGGAGAAACATAGAAAATGCACTGGTCTTGATTTCTCCTTCACCTGCAGAAAGGATACAATACAGTGCCCCTGCTGAGACTGGCTCACTGTAGGTTTACTTTTCCTTTGACCTTTGACCTATCATGGAAAGTCAGATAGAGTTTTTCAGTTAGTTTCTGAACTATCCAGGGAGAAAAGCCAAACAACAATCTTTATCTCACTTCTTGACTCTCTTCCTTGACTGTGAGGATCATGAGGATTCTCTCAGAGAGCCTGTGAATTGTGTGGCCCTGACACTCAGAGAGGTAGAGGTAAGGGTTTCTGTTTGGCCCTGGTCAAGGGAGTTGAAGGAGTGGATTTGAGACTAATTTCATGTTGAGAGCATGCTAGTTGTCTCTGTCATATATAACACTTCTGTGTCACGCAAACTAACACTGTGGGGATGAGAATCAATTGAGGTGGGAAGGTTGGTACAAATCCTATTCCTTTGTAAAGTCTCCCCTTTGGTAACCTCTATGTTCAGCATGGAATGCTCCTGTCCAGTGTATACTGTCAGTCCACCTGATCAAGTGAAAGACGTCTGCTCTAAGGAGGGAGTCCTCTGTATGAAATGGAGCTAGATAGGTCACCCTGAGTAAGGGCATCTGCTAGGCTAATAAATAGAGTGGGGTAATGCAATTATAAATGGCTATGTTGGCTGACTTTCAAGTCTGTAAAAAGTACTGCCTTGTACCACTAACATTGATCAGGTCTCAGCTCTCTCCGTCACATCTTTTTAATGTTACATGACGCTCTGAGACAGGGCTCAGCTCTATAAGTCGAGCTTTAGAGGCTATTTTCTTTTTTCTTTATCTTTATCCAAGGCAATCGTAATCAATATTGACCTTTATAGATAATATATTTGAGATATTATTTTTTATTCTTTGAACTGTGTACTCCAGCACTTTGGATTTGAAATGATACAATGAAATGAGGTTAAAGTGAAGACTGCCAGCTTTCATTTGAGGGTATTTTTTTTTACTGTTTCTAAACACTTCTACATTAATGTGGAGTGTACCATGATTATGGATAGTCCTGAATGAATCGTGAATAATGATGAGTGAGGAAGTTACAGACTCACAATTATCATATCCCCAGAAATGCTAACCTCCCCTGTTATTGTAATGGTGAGAGGTTAGCATGTCTTGGAGGTATGATATTTGTGCGTCTGTAACTTTCTAACTCATCATTATTCAGGATTCATTCAGGACTATCCGTAACCATGGTAGCATCCACATGAATGTAAAGTGTTTAGAAACATATTCTATTCTTATTTAAATAAAAGTGACTCCAAAATGACACAATACATTATTTACCATTCATTTCTATTGGGAACAAAATCATCGGAAACACAACCAAAACAAACAGTAAATGCATTCAACAAGTTTGTAGAGTCTTAAGCTTGGTGTAGTCATTGCGTGCTAGGAATATGGGACCAAATACTAAACTTTTGACTACTTTAATACACATATATTGTAAGTGAATTTGTCCCAATACTTTTGTTGCCCTAAAATGGGGGGGGGGCTATGTACAAAGAGTGCTATAATTTCTAAACAGTTCGCCCAATACGAATGAAAATACCCTCAAAAATTAAAGCTGACAGTATGCACTTAAACCCCATAGTCATTGTTTGATTTCAAATACAAACTTCTGGAGTATAGAACCAAAATAAGAAAAAATGCTTCTCTGTCACAATAATTACAGCGGGCACTGTGTTGTCTTCTCTTGATTCAAGGAACCCAATTGATGTTAGTTATTGGAGTAGGCCTCAAGCATCAAAATTAGCTTCCTCATAAAAATGTGATTAAAGCAAAAGTGCGTCTGTTCCACTCCAATAAGCTGAATCATATTAATCTACTTCAGAGAAGACATTGAAGCCTTTCAAGGGGGGGGGGTAATTATTATCACAAACTTCAAAATGTATGTTTTTTTATTCACGTTTTCCTTCTGATTAATTGATGACATTAGATACCAGACATGAAAGTAGACTTAGACTTTGCAATTGAACATCATAGTTTGCTGCAGAATGAAAGCCTCTTGGATTTATTTTGGGTGAAGGATAAGACTGAATATCTTATTGTGTCAATTAATTTCACTCACATTTACCACAATCCGCCAAGTGGAACCACGGCTGTAATCTCTGCCACCAAGTGGATTGTGTCAAAAGTGTCAAAATGTAAGTAATTTCAAGATAATTGCAATCTTGATAATGGCTTGATAAATAACTGTCACGGCTATCACCGAAGGTGGCTCCCCTTCCCGTCCGGGTGGGGGTTTGGGTTGGGGTTATTTAAGTTCAGTTGGCCCGTCTGTGTGTGTGCGGGCTTGTTTGCTGTTTTTGGTTCAGGAGTGTCCTTTTCATTTATGTCCGCGTACAGCGTGTGTACCGGTGTACATTTGGGAGTGTTTTACGCCTGTGTTCGGCGTTACCCTCTTTTTGTTCGTTGTTGTTGGTCCAGAATAAATGGTTTTCCGAATCCTCTGCTCTCTGCGCCTGACTCCAAACCCATCACTCTTCTAAGCCTGACAGAAACACTTTAGCAGAACAACAAGAAGAAATATGGCATATTTAATATTGACACAATGATGGCCTCATTTCCACAGAATTGGGAAGATAATAATAGACCTCAAACTTGAGGAAAGCCTGTGTGTGTCTGTGTGTATCTGTGCACACACGCTGTATGTGTATGTGTCTTCCTTTATTGTTGTTTTAGGCCTATGTATATATACCGTTCGTACAGTGCATTCAGAATGTATTCAGACCCCTTGACTTTTCCTACATTATGTTACATTACAGCCTTATTCTAAAATGTATTAAATAGTTCATCAATCCACACACAATACCCCATAATGACAAAGCAAAAACAGGTTTTTTGAAATGTAAAAAAACTGAAATATCACATTTACATAGGTTTTCAGACCTTTTACTCAAAACTTTGTTGAAGCACCTTTGGCAGAGATTACAGCCTTGAATCTTCTTGGGTATTTTAGGTTGGATGAGGAGCGTCACTGCACAGTTGTGTTCAGGTCTCTACAGAGATGTTAGATCGGGTTCAAGTCCGGGCTCTGGCTGGGGCACTCAAGGACATTCAGAGACTTGTCCTGAAGCCACTCCTGCATTGTCTTTGCTGTGTGCTTAGGGTCATTGTCCTGTTGGAAGATGAACCTTCACCCCAATCTGAGGTCCTGAGCGCTCTTGAGCAGGTTTTCATCAAGGATCTCTCTGTACTTTTCTCCGTTCACCTTTGCCTCGATCCTGACTCGTCTCCCAGTCCCTGCTGCTGAAAAACATACCCACAGTATGATGCTGCCACCACCATGCTTCACTGTAGGGAAGGTGTAAGGTTTCCTCTAGACATGACACTTGGCATTCAGGCCAAAGAGTTCCATCTTGCTTTCATCAGACCAGAGAATATAGTTCATCACGCGACGCTTCTTGCCATGGATCATCACTGGAGGCTTTGGCCCATGGGTCATCACTGGAGGCTTCGTGCCATGGATCATCACTGCAGGCTTCGTGTCATGGATCATCACTGCAGGCTTTGGGCCATGGATCATCACTGGAGGCTCCGGGCCATGGATCATCACTGGAGGCTTCGGGCCATGGACTGGGCCGTGGAGACGCACCGAAAGTCTGGAGCGCAGAGCTGGCACAACTCGTCCTGGCTGGATGCTCACCCTAGCTTGGCAAACTGCGGCGCGCTGGCACAGGATGCATTGGGCTGTGGAGGCTCCGGACTGCAGACCGTCGCTGTAGACTCTGGACTGCAGACCGTCGCTGTAGACTCTGGACTGCAGATCGTCACTGGAGACTCTGGACTGCAGACCGTCGCTGGAGACTCTGGACTGCAGACCGTTGCTGGGGACTCCAGACCGCGGATCAACACTGGAGGCTTCATGCCATGGATCATCACTACAGGCTTCGTGCCATGGATCATCACTGCAGGCTCCGGGCCATGGATCATCACTGGAGGCTTCGGGCCATGGATCATCACACGACGCTTCGTGCCATGGATCATCACTGGAGGCTTTGGCCCATGGGTCATCACTGGAGGCTTCGTGCCATGGGTCATCACTGGAGGCTTCGTGCCATGGATCATCACTGCAGGCTTCGTGTCATGGATCATCACTGCAGGCTTCGGGCCATGGATCATCACTGGAGGCTCCGGGCCATGGATCATCACTGGAGACTTCGGGCCATGGACTGGGCCGTGGAGACGCACCGAAGGTCTGGAGCGCAGAGCTGGCACAACCCGTCCTGGCTGGATGCTCACCCTAGCTTGGCAAACTGCGGCGCGCTGGCACAGGATGCATTGGGCTGTGGAGGCTCCGGACTGCAGACCGTCGCTGTAGACTCTGGACTGCAGATCGTCACTGGAGACTCTGGACTGCAGACCGTCGCTGGAGACTCTGGACTGCAGACCGTTGCTGGGGACTCCAGACCGCGGACCATCACTGGAGGCTTCGGGCCATGGATCATCACTGCAGGCTTCGTGCCATGGATCATCACTGCAGGCTCCGGGCCATGGATCATCACTGGAGGCTTCGGGCCATGGATCATCACGGGACGCTTCGTGCCATGGATCATCACTGGAGGCTTTGGCCCATGGGTCATCACTGGAGGCTTCGTGTTATGGATCATCCCTGCAGGCTTCGTGCCATGGATCATTACTGCAGGCTCCGGGCCATGGATCATCACTGGAGGCTTCGGGCCATGGACTGGGCCATGGAGACGCACCGAAGGTCTGGAGCGCAGAGCTGGCACAACCCGTCCTGGCTGGATGCTCACCCTAGCTTGGCAACTGCGGGGTGCTGGCACAGGATGCACTGGGCTGTGGAGGCTCCGGACTGCAGACCGTCGCTGTGGACTCTGGACTGCAGAGCGTTGCTGTAGACTCTGGACTGCAGACCGTTGCTGGAGACTCCGGACCGCGGATCAACACTGGAGGTTTCATGCCATGGATCATCACTGCAGACTTCGTGCCATGGATCATCACTGCAGTCTCCGGGCCATGGATCATCACTGGAGGCTTCGGGCCATGGATCATCACGCGACACTTCGTGCCATGGATCATCACTGGAGGCTTTGGCCCATGGGTCATCACTGGAGGCTTCGTGCCATGGATCATCACTGCAGGCTTCGTGTCATGGATCATCACTGCAGGCTTCGGGCCATGGATCATCACTGGAGGCTCCGGGCCATGGATCATCACTGGAGGCTTCGGGCCATGGACTGGGCCGTGGAGACGCACCGAAGGTCTGGAGTGCAGAGCTGGCACAACCCGTCCTGGCTGGATGCTCACCCTAGCTTGGCAAACTGCGGCGCGCTGGCACAGGATGCATTGGGCTGTGGAGGCTCCGGACTGCAGACCGTCGCTGTAGACTCTGGACTGCAGAGCGTTGCTGTAGACTCTGGACTGCAGATCGTCACTGGAGACTCTGGACTGCAGACCGTCACTGGAGACTCTGGACTGCAGACCGTTGCTGGGGACTCCAGACCGCGGATCAACACTGGAGGCTTCATGCCATGGATCATCACTACAGGCTTCGTGCCATGGATCATCACTGCAGGCTCCGGGCCATGGATCATCACTGGAGGCTTCGGGCCATGGATCATCACACGACGCTTCGTGCCATGGATCATCACTGGAGGCTTTGGCCCATGGGTCATCACTGGAGGCTTCGTGCCATGGGTCATCACTGGAGGCTTCGTGCCATGGATCATCACTGCAGGCTTCGTGTCATGGATCATCACTGCAGGCTTCGGGGCATGGATCATCACTGGAGGCTCCGGGCCATGGATCATCACTGGAGGCTTCGGGCCATGGACTGGGCCGTGGAGACGCACCGAAGGTCTGGAGCGCAGAGCTGGCACAACCCGTCCTGGCTGGATGCTCACCCTAGCTTGGCAAACTGTGGCGCGCTGGCACAGGATGCATTGGGCTGTGGAGGCTCCGGACTGCAGACCGTCGCTGTAGACTCTGGACTGCAGAGCGTTGCTGTAGACTCTGGACTGCAGATCGTCACTGGAGACTCTGGACTGCAGACCGTCGCTGGAGACTCTGGACTGCAGACCGTTGCTGGGGACTCCAGACCGCGGATCAACACTGGAGGCTTCATGCCATGGATCATCACTGCAGGCTCTGGGCCATGGATCATCACTGGAGGCTTCGGGCCATGGATCATCACGTGACGCTTCGTGCCATGGATCATCACTAGAGGCTTTGGCCCATGGGTCATCACTGAAGGCTTCGTGTCATGGATCATCACTGCAGGCTTCGTGCCATGGATCATTACTGCAGGCTCCGGGCCATGGATCATCACTGGAGGCTTCGGGCCATGGACTGGGCCATGGAGACGCCCCGCCACTGCGGGGCGCTGGCACAGGATGCACTGGGCTGTGGAGGCTCCGGACTGCAGACCGTCGCTGTAGACTCTGAACTGCAGAGCGTTGCTGTAGACTCTGGACTGCAGACCGTCGCTGGAGACTCTGGACTGCAGACCGTTGAGGGGTGAGTCCGAATTCTTGGACCGTTTGAGCAAGGAGTGGTTGGCAGTGGAGAGGGACGAAAGCGTTTGCAGGGGTTGGAGTCTGGAGCATGACAGTCGCTTTGAGGAGCGTGTGACCCTTCAGGCACCATGCTTTGTCTCCGGTACGCATCCACAGCCCGGTGCACTCTGTGCCAGCTTCCCGCATTTGCCGTGCTAGAGTGGGCATTCAGCCAGGATGGATTGTGCCGGCTCAGCGCTCCTGGTCTCCGGTGCATCTCTTCGGCCCAGGATATCCTGCACCGGCTCTGCGCACTGTGTCTCCGGTGCGCCTTCACAGCCAAGTGCATCCTGTGCCAGCGCCCCGCAGTTGCCGATTTTCTGTTCGGTCCGTTGTTGGAATGAGACCAAGGTTGCAGCGTCGTAAGCGTACATCTTACTTTATTACACACAACAACAAAAAAGGATTAACGAATGTAACGTTCTGCAGGCTACACAGTAACTGTACAAAAACAAGATCCCACAAACTCAGGTGGAAAACAGGCTGCCTAAGTATGATTCCCAATCAGAGACAACGATAGACAGCTGCCTCTGATTGGGAACCATACCCGGCCAACAAAGAAATAGAGCACAGAGATTTGCACACCCAAGTCACACCCTGACCTAACCAAATAGAGAATAAAAAAAGACTCTCTAAGGTCAGGGCATGACAGTGACCTAATCCTAACTTTTTAAAATGTCAACTTCAACGGGGTGACGTCAGAGCTGGGACGTCACTCCCAAGGAAGCCGCTTAGACTCTTCAGTTGTAAGTGGGGAGACACCTGCTGTGTTCCTAATGTTTTGTACACTTGGTGTACATCAATAAAAGAGTGAAATCCAATGTCAGAAAAAAAGGGGAATGTATTGACAAACAACATTTTTAAAAAATGAGTTTTTAGTCATGTCGTCAAAACATGTTGTTAAAGAATTGGTAACTTAGTTGTAGCCACGGTGTGGTTACCTTTAACTCCCCAAAAAGTTATGTTTAGGGTTTTTGAAATATTTATGAACTTATTTTTAGATATCTTTGTAGCTACCCACAATGCACTATTTCAATGTCATATGGAAAACCATTGCTACGTAGCTAGCTCCAGCTGGATAACATTAGCCACTAGCAATGCTAGCATGTCATTACATTCAAGACAAAGTGTTGGCATTGGTGAGCTACTATTTACATCAAAGAAGCAGAAACCATATAAATGAATGTGAAAAACTGTAGTCGCGCGAGCGTTGTTGTTATATTTTTCCATTAACTAGTGCAGTACATAATGGAGTAATACTAGTACCCACATAATGGAGTAATACCCACAAGGATGGGGTTACGACTCGAGAAGATAGCTTTGAAGTGGGACCGGTCCTATTGAAGTATGTCTAGTGTATGCGGTGCTCATTTCAACCCGGAGGACTTCCTGGAGGACTTTAAAGGCTTAGTATAACCGGTGGAAGGCAGGATTCGGAATGAGATGCTGACTGGAATCAGGCACTGTGCCTAGCGTGAATGTGAAACCTGAAACCTCTGTTTCCTGCCGACTCCCTGGTACATTGTGAGTGTCAGTAGTGATTGAGACAAACCGGGTAAATTCAATGTGGGTTTACCCCACTATATCGCTATTGGATTAGCTGACTCTCCCTCGCCTAAGGAAACAGCCTCTACCTCTTAAGGCCTCTCCATGGCTCTTCTTTGGTAGCTAACTAAGCCGTCAATCTCCGCTCTCTACTCTTTATAACCACAGTTTTTTTGTGTGTTCTGTGGGTTCCTGCCTGTGCTAGACTAGTTCTCTGGCTTACTATTTAGCTCTGTCGATTGTGGTGGTTGGCTATCTAGGCTAGTTAGCTGGCTAGACTACCTAGCAGGCTAAAATAACTAACTTCAGCTGGCTGGCTTGCTGGCTGAGATATCTGCATATACCGATAACATAATTTGATTACTGGTTAGATGGCGTTATGTATTTCCAAAACGTTGGTTTACTTTAATATAGCTGTAAGCTAGGTGTCGATAGCAACTGGCTAACTCATGCAGTGCTACTGAAATTATTTTCCAATCGTTTAGTTCTGAACATATTTGTTTTGTTTTGTTCAACTGTTTTCTGACCAGAATTATTAAGTTCTGAACCGGTTCAGCCCCCCCAATGTTTTTTAGCTCAACATTAAATTACTTCAACAATCATGCAGTGCGGATAGAGCAACTTGCTATGGAGCAGGAAAGCTATAGCACAGTGAGTTGTTTACATGCGTGAAGGAAAGACGGCGTGAGATGCTACTGAAACTTTGCTGTTGGGAGAGAGAGCGAGAGAGGGTGGAGGAGGAGGCTTGGCTTGAAGCGCTGGGGATCTTGTGATGACATGCATTATCTGAATTAGGCTCACAGTATTATACCTACAGAGGACCGGCTTCTATGCAGGAACTTTGAATGTCTTTGAACTTCAGAGTTGGTTTAATGTTGGACCAGAGAAGCTAGCTAGCTAACAAGCTTGTGTGTGCAGAGTGGCACCAGAATTAAAAACACGTAGTTAATAAATCCAATGTGAAATGTGATAAATATAGTATCCCTAACTAGCATTGACATTTTTTATTAATTCTTCTCTAATTGAAAATCTCTCTCATTATCTTCTGAATCAAGCTTTAAACATCAGTAGACTACAGCTATGCTTCGGAGGGGATAGGGCAGGTAGCCTACATGCACACACACTGGCAAAGATTTGCAGCTGTCAAGCAGAAGCTGGAAGAAGTTTCTGGTTGACAGAGGGAGGAATTGAGTAGGCACTTTGTTGCGTTTTTTTGTGGGACTTTAAAAAAATGCCTGTAAAAGAACGTTATTAACCTGTTCCCATGCTTGTAAAATAACAGTTCTGTTCCGGAAGAGTATAGATCACTTTCGTTCCGAGTTCTGATTCTGTTCTTTGAAAAGTATTGTTATTTCCCGGTTTCCGGTTCCAACCCCTGGTGCTAACATAACCTTAGCAGGCTAGTTGGCTAGCGACCTTGTAAGCTGATATGTAACCATAAATTCATAAAGTATTTGCTTTTAAGTTGGTTGAACATTTTATTGAAACCAGTTGTCATGAATGCAAATGATGGGGTGTAATTTGAAGTTATACATTTGTTAAAGTTATTTCTGTTGAAGTTTACATGATAGGGAATAGGCTGGCTTGCCGGGTCTTCCATTTTACATCACACCCTGCAACAAAATAATTCAGACATGACTTTGTCATTCTTCGGAATTCTGATCGGTTTAATGTAATAACACTAACATTTTTGAAAGTGAGATGTAACTTTGCATTGAGACTTTGGATACATACACGTATACTAATGCAAATCCATATTTTGCAATTGCTTAAGCTTATGCTACCTGCTCTTTAAGGCTGCATTCATGACATGTCAGCACTAGGATAACTGAATGTTAGAAAGATGATACCCCTGTTTGTTTCCTACTTGAAAAGTATCAGAATAAACCAATAGGAAGCACTACACAAATTGCTTTTACGCTACTTGCAATTCGGATATAGGAAGTTCCCACGATGACATGAAAGCCTAGTAATTTGAACTGAAATAGAATGCTTTTGCATATGTTACAAAATTCACACAAAAAAAATACAATCGGAAAGTTCCGACTTGGAAAGTTTTTGTATAAAGATGATACCCCACTTTCCCAAGTATCAGAATAAACCAATAGGAAGCTCTACGCAAATAACCTACATTACTTTCAGCACTTTTTCTTTTAGATCTAAACCTTCATGTTGAGCATCCAACATTTTGTTTACGGCATACAGCTATCAGAACTGCTACCATGAAATGGTCAAGGCCAAAGTGAAGAGGAACTAAATGAATTGGGAACCTACAACCCTCTGCCATAAAGTCTGTGTGCATTTGTGTTAGCAGTACACTGTTTTTGTAAGAGTAAGATTGATGACCACACTTCAATGTCTGTGAGTGTGGCACTAAATCTGGTACCCAATTTATACTTACCTGTGGCCTCTTCTTGTTGCTAGTGCTGCCACATTCCATCAACACGGCGAGGAATATTCCCCTCACCAAGGAGCTCACACTCGACTCAATGTTGCAATTGCAACATCAACTACGTACTTACCGCACCTGACTAACTAGCCATTTAAAATGTTTTTTATTATTGTTACTGTAGTGTGCACACATTCATTTTTCACAGCTGTCACTCATCCTGTGTCCAAGCAACCTTGATTTGGTTGTAAAATTATTTTTGATTCCATTTAGTTTCAATTATCATTATTAATATTATTTAAAGTTTCTTTTCTATATATATCTGAACGCGGTCCAATTTGTACAACACAGAGCAGCTTATAGTCAAAATAGAAATAAAAACAAAGTGTATCTGTGCTCCCATTCGTCTTTGAATGTTTAGCTTTGTAAAACTTTAAACTCACCATGTGAGACAAGCACATTAGTATGTGTTTTATAACACCTCAAATGAATGTCACTTTATTTAAGGTGTCTGTGCACACTCAGCATATCACATGGTTTACACGGTTTACTGAATAAACCGTGTAAACATTCACAGTGCAGGGTGGGAAAAGCATGTGAACCCTCCATTGGCAGCAATAACCTCAACCAAACGTTTCTGTAGTTGGCATCAGACCTGCACAACGGTCAGGAGGAATTTTGGACCATTCCTCTTTACAAAACTTTTTCAGTTCAGCAATATTCTTGGGATGTCTGGTGAAAACCGCTCTCGAGGTCATGCCACTGCATCTCAATCGGGTTGAGGTCAGGACTCCAGAAGGTGTATTATCTTCTGTTGAAGCCATTCTGTTGTTGATTTACTTCTGTGTTTTGGGTCGTTGTCCTGTTACATCACCCAACTTCTGTGGAGCTTCAATTGGCGGACAGATAGCCTTACATTCTCCTACAAAATGTCTTGATAAACATGGGAATTCATTTTTCTGTCGCTGATAGCAAGCTGTCCAGGCCATGAGGCAGCAAAGCAGACTCAAACCATGATGCTTCCTCCACCATATTTTACAGTTGGGATGAGGTTTTGATGTTGGTGTGCTGCGCCTTTTTTTCTCCACACATAGTGTTGTGTGTTCCTTCCAAACAACTCAACTGTAGTTTAATCTGCTCTTTTGCGAACTTCAGATGTGCAGCAATGGTTTTTCTGGACAGCAGTGGCTTCTTCCCATGAACACCATTCTTGTTTAGTGTTTTACATATTGTAGACTCATCAATAGAGATGTCAGCATGTTCCAGAGATTTCTATAAGTCTTTAGCTGACACTCTAGGATTCTTCTTAACCTCATTGAACATTCTGCACTGTGCTCTTGCAGTCATTTTTGTAGGACGGACACTCCTAGGGGGAGCAGCAGCAGTGCTGAACTTTCTCCAGTTATAGACAATTTGTCTTACCGTGGACTGATGAACATCAAGGCTTTTAGAGATACTTTTGTAACCCTTTCCAACTTATGCAAGTAAACAGTTCTTAATCGTAGGTCTTAGGTCTTCTGAGATCTCTTTTTTTCGAGGCATGGTTCAAATCAGGCAATGCTTCATGTGAATAGTACTCACATTTTGTGAGTTGTTTTTAAATTGCAGGGCAGCTCTAACCAACATCTCCAATCTCGTCTCATTGATTGAACTCCAGGTAAGCTGACTCCTGACTCCAATTAGCTTTTGGAGAAGTCATTAGCTTAGGGGATCACATACTTTTTCCAACCTATACTGTGAATGTTTAAATTATGTATTCAATATAGACAAGAAAAATACAATAATTGTTGTGTATTCTGTGTTGAATTTTTTTTTAAATGCTGTTGATGACGGTCAAGTCCGGTCATATTTTACTTGCTCTGTTAAACCTACCCTTTGGAATGAAGTGAATCTATTTAGTTTTTAAGTGGAGATCTCTTAACAATCATTCTCACGATAGCGCATTGGTAATAGTCAGTGATAATTATCATAGCTAACAGGGCTGGGCTTTGTTAAAACCTTGGATGGGAGACCAAGGGGTAACTGTAGATGTATCAATTCTCCGGTAGGAGGTGCTACCTGGCCTATTTTTTCTTCTACTTATAGTGGATATAACGTAGAACATCTGACGTTGTTTTAAAGGTACAAGTTTAACACATTGTCTATGTTGAAATTTGGTAACCATGATGACAATCATGTGGTTGAAATATCACCCTCAAAACAACAGTTGATGAGGCTTTTCGAATATTGTCCACATAGATTTCACGTCACAATACGTTGACAAATTACGTTGAAATAATGCTGATTCAACCAATTTGTGCCCAGTAGGATGTGTGTGTCCCTGCATTTCTGCATGGCTTTATTGTTGGTGTTTTGTTGGCCTATGTGTATTTACGTATGGTTGTGTGTGTGCCTGTTCCTTTTGTAATGGCCAAAAATAGCAGACATTTTTAGGGAGCAGAAATGAGATAGAGGGTGCCTCTTTCTGCACTCTTATATTCCCCAATAAATCATTATCCAGTCCAAACACACACACAGACTAGGGCCTCTAACATCCAGTGAATTCAAAGCCTGCAGGAGCGCCCCATTCTTCCTATAGAAATGGCTGTAGCTCTGTGCAGACAGATGACTGGCGTTAGAAGGCAGGGAGGCTGTACCATTATACCTGCTGCCTTCCAACACTCAGCCATTGTGATGTACCCTTACGAAGACCTTTGCTTCACGGAAGATAAGACAACTGGTCAAGAATTCCATTCAGGGTTTCAATTACCATTCCCATGCGGAGCAATATCTGATTCATCTACATTTGATTCAATTAGAAGAGTTGGGGTCCTCGGAGATGCTAATGTCAAGCAACAGTTACTGGTTCACACCTGGGAGCAGACTGGGTAGAAACAACAGTTACATATTCCTGGATTAATGCAAAATGTCACTCCATAAACTAATTGCATGATGGGATCTTAGGGTGTCTCATTTTGACCAACTCACAATACAGTTACAAGCAATAGAATATAATTATCGTTCAATAGTTTATGGAGTGACGTTTTGCATTAATCTGGCTATCAAGGCACAAGGTGAGACCTTGTGAGACCCAAATGCAGACACAGGAGGCAGAGGGTTGGAGTCTTTCAATGTTTATTAATCCAAAGGGGTAGGCAAGAGAATGGTCGCGGACAGGCAAAAAGGTCAAAGAGTCCAGGAGGTACAGAGTGGCAGAGAGGCTTGTGGTCAAGGCAGGCAGAATGGTCAGGCAGGTGGATACAAAGTCCAGAACAGGCAAGGGTCAAAACCATGAGGACTAGAAAAAGGAGAATGCAAAAAGCAGGAGAACAGGAAAACCGCTGGTTGACTTGGAAACATACAAGACGAACTGGCACAGAGAGACAGGAAACACAGGGATAAATACACTGGGGAAAATAAGGTACACCTGGAGGGGGTGGAGACAATCACAAGGACAGGTGAAACAGTATGTAACTGGCAATATGTAACTGTTGTTTCTACCCAGTCTGTGAATCAGTACCTGTTTATTATATTGCTTGTTGATGCTGTAACTGCATTGTGAGTTTGTCAAAATGAGACACCCATCTCGTTGTGATGGACCAAACGATGCCTCTCAGAAATCCCATCTTTTTAAAATTGTATTTACATTTTTACCCCCAATTTCGTAGTATCCAATTATTAGTAGTTACTATCTTGTCTCATCACTACAACTCCCGTACGGGCTCGGGAGAGACGAAGCTCGAAAGTCACGCGTCCTCCAAAACACAACCCAACCAAGGCGCGCTACTTCTTAACACAATGCGCATCCAACCCGGAAGCCAGCCACACCAATGTGTCTGGCAACCTTGGTTACCGTGCACCTGGCGACCTTGGTTAGCATGCACTGCGGCCCGCCACAGGAGTCACTGGTGCGCGATGAGACAAGGTTATCCCTACCGGCCGAACCCAGATGATGCTAGGCCAATTGTGCGTCGCCCCAGTCGCGGCCGGCTGCGACAGAGCCTGGGCGCGAACCCAGAGTCTCTGGTGGCACAGCTAGCGCTGCGATGCAGTGCCCTAGACCACTGCACCACCTGGGAGGCCCTCCTCTGACTTCTTATTGTCACGGATTCGCTAATCATTTGCATCCAAAACAATATACAGTGCAAGCTGAACTTCGAGTGCATGCCGATCATAATCAGAGAGGTGATTAATCACCTATATACTTAATTAAGTTGAGGAACAACAGCATATCCTCCATTCTCTTTTCTTCTGGCTATTGTCACAGTAGCACCAAAAGGTGTTTGGCTCAGATGAACTATGACACTGTGAAGGTCAGGGAGGTAACAGCCAGCTCAATGTGTTTTTAATTGTCTCATTTAGTTCGTTAATGAGCTTTGTATTAAAGCCGAAGAGGCACAGAGAGCATCCAAGAGGCCTCCAATGAATGATGTTGTTGTTTGGCTATCTAAAGGAGATACTCATCAATACCAACCTTAATTCATCAACAAGAAAGCATGAACTTAAAATAGTACACTACACTCATCAAGTTCATTACTATTTAGGAAAAACAAAGGATAGGGTAATAGCACACAATAGAGAGAAAGAGAGAGTGAGAGATAGATAGATAGATAGATAGATAGATAGATAAGTAGATGAATTTGAATACCTTGACGGATGGATAGAGGGATGGACAGAGACATGATGGATGTATGGTTTGACAGATGAAAACAAAGAGTTATAGAGTGATGGATGGGGTGATGGTAAAAATTGAGATATTGTTAGATAAATAAGATACTGTAAGGGTGATGGATATCCATAGTTATGGCAGTGACATTACCAAAGGTGGGAGAGGCAGGGGCAGGTGGTCCACAAGCACACTGTTGTATTTCACTTCTCTGTGTTTGGTAACGATGACACATGACCACGTAGGCCACACAGACAATGGCTGTACTTTGGTATCATCCAATAACACATGCTAGATGTCAGATATTTGAGTTTGCACTGCTTTTGTGGATGTCAAACACATTGAATATAGTGGTTCTCTAGTCTAGGCAGCAGAATATCGTCTGTGCCAGTGATGTTGGTGGTCCGCTCATGTAAAGCCTGTGGGGTCTTATTCTTCACCACTGGGACGGCACCCTGACATAATGTCTGAGTGCCCAGTGATCCTTGGTGTCTCTCTGCAGCTCTCTGTGTTCCCTTACATGATGTGACTGACCAGTTATCAAGAGAATGTGATGAGTGTACAGTGGAAAAATGCCAATGAGCCTCTGCATAAGAAGCCTGGGTGGTGGGGTTAGATAAGGATAAGGACAGATAAGACACATGAACACTGCATGTAAACAGTCCAAGCCAATTCCAGGCTAGGTTAGCTGAAGAAGGGGGAGGGTGGGTTGGAGGGGGAGGGTGGGGTGGTGGTGGTGGTGGGGGGAAGACTCCGCAGTCTACACCCTGGTACGGGGTAGACTTAGCTAAGCTTGTCCGTCTGTTCTCTGGTCTCGCCTTGTTTTCATTCAATACCACTACATCGCTGCCTGATGGCATGTATGGATTTCTGTCTGTTCATCCATCCACTTTGAATGCTAATGTATTCACAGCTATGAAATCGCCTGTCTGTAATGCACGTATCTATTTATTGGCTGCAGTGGTAACCCTTTTTCAGCCTGTAGGTCCTGTGGCGGTGGACTATGGGAAAAGTCTGTATGTCATAGGTGTGTTGGTAGGAGGGCACAGAGCTTAGGCACAATAGATGAAGCTGTGCATTCATAGTACATGGTGTAGCAGTGGCTACAGATGAGAGTAATACTGTTGGTTGAAGCTGTCTAAATCACTGTAATTGGTTGGATGAGTCCGGCTCTGTCTCTATGTGTGCCTGACTCAGTCGTCAACACAGTTGGTATTCATGCCACCCAGTGGGCTGTGTACTTATTCAGGAAATACATTTGAATAAATCTCCAATAGATCACAACTCCCTCAAGGTCTCCGGCTGAGACGCACGCAGCAGCAATCTCCAGAGCCTCCACTTCCAACAGGGCCAGGAAATGATTTCTCCTCACTTTTTGTTGAGAAAATATATAATAAGCTCCTTGAGATGGGAGATCTCACATTCCGTAAAATATTATCTCCCAAAAGACAAACATGCCCTGGGTGCTTTTGAATTGGTTATGTTCAGTATTTTTGAACTGTCATTGTTGTTCATTTATACTAGTGCTAAGAATGACTCAAGGTTGAACCTTTTGCCATACAGACAGAGAACCCTCACCTCCACTCTCCCATGTTGCCCTCCTTTTAGTCATTAGCCTTAAACCTGATTCCAGGCAGTTTTGTTAGGTGAAAACAGACAGAAATCGATGAGTTTGTCACCTGAGTGATATCCTATGCAGAGCATGTGGAATGGTCTAGCTGTGCTGCAGGTGCAGAGCGATTCCATGTCTGAGAGGAATAGTCCCACATAAACAATATGGGTACTTTGTTCAGAGTTAACTCTGTAACACTGATATAACTCTATATACACATTTAGACATGGAATCACTGGCCACTTTAATAATGGAACACTAGTCACTTTAATAGTGTTTACATACTGCTTTACTCATCTCATATGCATATACTGCATGCTCTTCTACTGTATTTTAGTCAATGCCACTCCCACACTGCTCATCCTAATGTTTATATATTTCTTAATTCCATTCTTTTAGTTTTAGATCTGTGTGTATTGTTGGGAATTGTTTGATACTACTGCGATGTTGGAGCTGGGAACACAAGCATTTGGCTACACCGCAATAACTTCTCCTAAATAATACGTGTATGTGACCAATAACATGATTTGATTTAATATGAAGGTTTAGAGTGCATAATGGATACAGTAGGGATATACAGTATAAAACTTACTTACTCCTGCATGCAAGCTTCCACACAGAAACACACATATACGCAAACATGCTTGTACTTGTTTTTGTTTTATGTTAAAGGTTATGCCTCTCTCTACTCTAGAGCTTCCATGTATAGTAGTTGCTAATGAGAGTTTGTTCTGTGACACCACAGCTCTCCCTGATCTATTTCCCCACCTGACCTCTGACCTGACCTCTCCAAAAAGGTAATCAGCTCCCCGATGGAGGATGTGCCTTAAGAGGCTTTCCTCCAAGACACCCATTGATCAGACACACATTAATCACTCTGTGTGTGGAGGAACACACCTTTCCTATGGTAAACTCATCATATGTTTTTTTTATGAGAGGGGAGGTTGACCTCTAAGCTGAGCGATTTGTTAAAAGCATTTGACACACACAATTCAGGAAACAAGGGGGAACACAACTGACAGATAAACGCAGTGATGATGAGTTGGCGGCAGGGAGTGAATGGAGCTGGGGGTGTGTGTGTGAGAGACAGAGATCGAAAGAAAGAGCTTGTGTGAGGAAGATGTGCGTTTGGCTTGAGAGGGTGGGGGTGGTAGGACCATAAAACAATATGAACCCCATCAAAGCTAACTGAGTGTGTTTAAAGGTCTTTGGGAAGCATTGTTCCATGTTAACGATCTGTTAAGCAATGATGTGGTGACGATGGGGATGGTGAGACGGGGCGGTCCTGGAGCACTCCTTCATCCCCCTCATGGTTTTAATTAACCTCTAAAAGTCTAAGGAGGGGGGGGGGGGTTCTACTAACATATGGAATTGTTTTTAAGGACATACGATGGATCATTTTGCTATTTGTATTTATTTTTTATATGATAAAATATAGAATTTGGGCTTTACTACTATAGCCCACTGAAACACATTGAATAACACTCATAAATGGAAAACAGACAATCAAAAAAATTATTAGAAGGATTAAGGTCCTATATCTAGCCTCTTTTTGTGTTGGCACAAAACGATCTCCCTACTTCCATTCATTTTTTATACCGGTACCAGGTTACCTTCAGACGACTCCTGTGACAGTTGTGGGGGTTGTAGAGCAAAACAGAGAGAGGCTCCCCTTTCCGTAGTGGAGTCATATTAGTTTGTTGCCCAAACGGTTGGGACGCTACAGACAGAAGTTGGCACATCGGCGGTACTGACTTCAGACAGGTCCCGTGGGGCTTGTTGGGGCCGTAGAACAAAACGTAGAACACCATCATGTTGGTGAGTCTCATGTTTCCATAGTGGGGTCATATTACTTAGCAGGCCAAACCATTCGGACGCTACAGACGTTGTCATGAGAAGACAGCTTTTCAGGATTCCTCCTCGTCTGACAAACAGCGCTGTAGCCCTGCACTTTCCACCACAGAGGCGGAAGGCCTACATAGGCCTACATAGGCCTACATAGGTGGATGCGATGGATTGAGAAACCGCCCGTGCAAAAAACAGATATCTCTAGCTTAAACTGATGGATTTCCATGGGAATGTTGTTATTATGTTAATTCAATTGACTCATGGGTGTCAATAGACTCTTAAGGATGACCGCACTGGATCCTCTGTGTTTTCCCACCTAACGACCCCTCATTTTACACGATTTAACCTCATGAATAACAAACACATCCCCTCATTACTAGCATATAAATTCATACAGGGCACACTTCGATTTTGTCTTATCTTGATTTTTGTCCAGCTATGTGTTCAAGTGCTGCTAAGAAAGACCTAGTTAAGCTGCAACTGGCTCAGAACAGAGCGGCACTTCTTGCTCTTCATTGTAATCAGAGGTCTAATATAAATACTATGCATGCCAGTCTCTCTTGGCTAAGAGTTGAGGAGAGACTGACTGCATCACTTCTTCTTTTTACAAGAAACATGAATGTGTTAAAAATTCCAAATTGTTTGCATAGTCAACTTACGCAAAGCTCTGACACACACAGTTACCCCACCAGACATGGTACCAGGGTTCTTTTCACAGTCCCCAAATGCAGAACAAATGTAAGAAAGCATACAGTATTATATTGAGCCATTATTGCATGGAACTCATATTGCTCCAATAAACAGCAAGGTTGCTTCTCTGTGATGTCTTAAGTTCACAATTGAATGAGAAAATACAGTACACTTCCCCACAAAAACAGGTCATTATCCTGTCAGACAGCTGTCTGCTAGTGTATTTGTTACTGTACTGTATTAATGGTCTGAGATAACAGAACAGCTACGCATACATTTCAGTACTTTCGCACATGCTCTTTTCCAGAGCAACCACATACATTTTCATACTATTCCCCCGTGGGAATTTAACCCACAACCCAGGTGTTGCAAGTGCTATGCTCTACCAACTGAGCTATACGGGACCAAGTATGTTAGTTGTTCTGACATACAGTACAATATAACACAACCTGGTCTCAGTATTAAACCCTCCACAGAGCCCATGGCTTTCTCTGGTGCAGTTCCACGCTGTTTTTTTGGGAGATTAGCATGTAATCTTGTCAGCAAGGGCCTAGATCTGCTCCTTTTGAAGTGGAAATGTGGGGGCCATACCTGGCTAGCTTTCTCACTGAGTAAATTGTCTTCCTTTAGCAGAGACACTGACTGATCTCCCTCTCGCTCCCGTGCCTGTGTTCACCACTGATGGATAATGAGTCGCTGTATAAAATGTGTAGAACTGGCCGATAAGATCTAGGGGTCGAATCTCCAGCTGTCACCAGGGAGATTTGCACCTATCAGAGGTGTCTGCAGTCTCAGAATATTGATTGAGGGAAGCAGGAAGTTAATTTGTCTAAAGAAGATTGTGTATTTGTATGGAAAGAGGAATCAGAAAGGCAAATATCACACAATCCAGGTCAGATTACATAAATGTGAATTATTGAATATGAAACTGTGCATGTGCATGCATGTGTACGTGCACACTTATCTGTAGCCTTGCCACTTGTCTGAAGACCTCTGTTGTTTTACCCTGTTTGATTTGATGCTTCATCACTGGACTAATGCACAAGGCAGCTCATCCCTGTGTCCTCAAACTCAAATGTCAATTACACAGTGACTCTGATATGAGGTTCAATTTAACAGCTTCAAACTAATGGCCATCTCCGCCTCGCTCTATCTCTGCCTCCTCATTCCCGCTCTCTCACTTTTATTCACACTAATGTGATATTATCAGGCATAAGAGGGATTTGAGGATAATATCATCGGACATCCTTTGTAAGAGCTTTACTGAAAATGTGAAAAATGTTTATAGCCAATTTGACTATAACTTCTCTGTAGAGTAATTGGTTGAAAATGACGCATAGACTGAAAGGCTACACTGACTTGATAAGTTTGACCATCCAAGTACCAGAACACAAAGTATTTACATGTTCCGAAATAATCCACCATCTCTGGCAAGAGACAGAGAAAGACAGCCAGGCCAAAGGGGGGTCTCCTGGGACTCCCTGGTCAGATTACGACTCTATCCCCCCCAGGGAAACCCAGCAGACATTACACCACACTGAGGTGACAGGACAGGACTAGTGTTCAGACTCAAAACACATCAACTCTCACCTCCTACACAACACAGGGGGTTTGGGTGAATGTCCAAAGAGTGGCAGTGATGGGAACCCATTACGATTAGCTACTGCCCTCCACTGTATCTAACAATAGTATGTCTAGTCATTTCCATACTGGCTTGTAGGTTCAGCATCTCCCACGGCTGTGTTGCTCTTATCACCCACATCTCCAATCCGTCATGACTATTAGTCTGAGTGTGAATGAGGAGAGTAATTACATTAAGATGTGTATGTAACAAAATAATGCAGAATGTAATTATTCTATTCATTCAAAATCTCCTCCATTTTGTTACTTTGCATTATTGTGGGCCCCTTTCTCTTTCATACCTTCATATCTCCAGATTTGCAGTAGCAGCCCCCCTCTCCAGTAGGGACTATCTCGCCTCTCTCTGTTTCTCCACTCCTCAACAGGCTGTGACCTGTGTCTCTCCTGCTCCGCAGTGAAACCATGATGCAATATTAACGAGCCTGGAGAGAGAGCGCTTTGTTCCACTCCTCAGCCTTTAGGATAGAAACACAGTGAATAAAACCCCTCCTTTAGGATAGAAACACAGTGAATAAAACCCCTCCTTTAGGATAGAAACACAGTGAATAAAACCCCTCCTTTATGATAGAAACACAGTGAATAAAACCCCTCCTTTAGGATAGAAACACAGTGAATAAAACCCCTCCTTTAGGATAGAAACACAGTGAATAAAACCCCTCCTTTATGATAGAAACACAGTGAATAAAACCCCTCCTTTATGATAGAAACACAGTGAATAAAACCCCTCCTTTAGGATAGAAACACAGTGAATAAAACCCCTCCTTTAGGATAGAAACACAGTGAATAAAACCCCTCCTTTATGATAGAAACACAGTGAATAAAACCCCTCCTTTATGATAGAAACACAGTGAATAAAACCCCTCCTTTAGGATAGAAACACAGTGAATAAAACCCCTCCTTTAGGATAGAAACACAGTGAATAAAACCCCTCCTTTAGGATAGAAACACAGTGAATAAAACTCCCCCTTTATGATAGAAACACAGTGAATAAAACTCCCCCTTTATGATAGAAACACAGTGAATAAAACTCCTCCTTTATGATAGAAACACAGTGAATAAAACTCCCCCTTTATGATAGAAACACATTGAATAAAACTCCCCCTTCAGGATAGAAACACATTGAATAAAACTCCTCTGAGTATTAGCATTTTAATGATCACTTGCAGCTTTTATTATTTTTCATTTGTGACTGTGACAGGTTATGTGAAAAATCTTGGTGTGGCAGCACAGCGCTCCTTTGCTGGTGTGGCAACCAGGGAAGGATATAGGAACAGCATGGGTGTTGTCATGTAACGTGTTTACTGAATGTAGAACAGCGCACAAAATGATATACATATTCAAGGATTAGATTGCAAAGTCCCCCATGTGATTGTGTTGAGATGTAGATGAGCTTGAGGAACGAAAGAAGCAGAGACTGCCGTGCACACCGATGGACGGATAGAGTATGACAATCGTTTGTCACCGTGAATATTAAAAACAGGAAGGGAAAAAATGTACTGATCATTTTTAAGTGACATCAAAACACTATACATACCAGTGAGCACATTCATGGATGAATAGTGAATCCCTCGTATTTTACTCAGAGATGGACATATTACCCATGGCACAGTACATATAACTTGTGGCATTGAGATCAGGCATATCAACTAACAAAATCATGTCTACAATCCCACCTCACGAAACATCCCAGACACACCACAAACAGACTTTGGTTGGGTAGGAGAAGAGTCCAATCATAACTGCAAATGATCTGCCTCCAAATTGTCGAAGAGGCTATTCATTATAATAGGGATGAGTTCATAAGACGTTTTTTTTTCTCTCCCTCAGACAAACGAAAAACCGAGAATGCAATAATGAAGGAGAGGATGAGAGACAAAGATGGAAGTACAGAGTGAGTGAGATGGAGGAGTGGAGAAAAAAATGTTCATTACTTCACCCATATCGCAATAGCTCTTGGGTATAACTGTTAAATTACAGGAGTGTTCTTTTCCACCTATTTCCCCTGGGGATTGTGGGTATTGATAAGGAAATCCTGATAAACAGAGCAGAGCAGAGAGGAAAGGGAGAAAAGAGTAGAAGAAATAGCAATCAGCCTCCGTAGAATTACACATTTATCTCACAAACAGAGCAGCACTCTAAGAACCACAAACCTTCTTTTTTTTTTTTTTTACTCCTGCCAAGGACGGTGAAATATTGTCTTTCCAAAAGGTTATTGACATTTTCTTGTGTGCCACCTCTCTGGAATCATTGCTATGGAATCATTTAAACTGCTATTTCAACAATAGGGAAAAACAGTCAAGAACAGACTCTCTACTTGTTTCTGTTTCCCTCCAGTTTTTATCCACTCTCTGTTCTCACTTTTTAGGTGCTGTTTATCTGTTGCCAATTGTCAGTGTTGGATCTCTCTGGGGGCAGCAGGCTATCACATGCCATGGTTTTCCCACAGACCCCTCTCATGCTCTTTCTTCTCCATGTTCACTGACACCCTCCTGTGGAGTGTTTGACATGCCCGGACCCCCAACGGCCTCAGCTTCAGTGACTGAAGCCACTCTCTCTCCTCCCCACTCTCCCCTCTCCTCCCCTCTCCCTAACTCTCACATCTCCCGCCATCAAAGACAGGCATCTCAGTAGTGGAGCACTCCCTGACTGTGCCCAGCCTTTCACACAGACCACCAGTAAAATAGGCACCGATGCTCCTGTGGGGCACTGGGTCTGGCTGGCTGCTGGTGAGTCACTGTAGAATATGATAATAATGCATAACGAAAAGAGAGGGGCATATTGCCTGAGAGTGGCAATGGTTGTCTTTGAAAGTTCTAGATCCAGTATACATGTGCATATCAAGTCAGGATTCGGCCATAATCAGACCATAGTGGGACTATCCTTCAATGGGAGACCTGGCTCAAAGTTTGTCGCTGTTGCTAGTAATATCAGAATCATAACAATTATCAATTAGATTATTTGCCAATGGCTCCCTGAAATTACAACATTCCAATATCTCGGAGAGAGGAATTTGGTCCAGATGACCTCAGAACAAATTGGTCTCGATAGCAGGACTAGAACAATTCAGCACCTCCCTTACAGTATTAGGAGCACTTTCTCTGTTGAATTGCTAGCCCATCACAGTCGAGATGATATGTGTTAAAGGTTTGATAGAACAGGACATTCTATCTTGTCTAGAAGATTATTGCCATTGTAAATACTCTAAAGAGCCAAAGACCATGGACGTTTTTGTGTTCAAACTATAAAACAACCCACTGGGCACAGACATCAGTTCAACATTTATTTCTTATTTACATTTGATTGAGTTGTCAACTAAATATGTCACTGTTTCATTAGATTTAGGTTAAAAGTTGGGTGAAAAAAGTTGAAATTCCCATATCTTTGCAAGTCCAAAAAGTTTTTCAAGTTGATTCAACGTCATTACATACATTTTTTTGTTAAAATTTTGTGGAAACAACCACTAGTTTTTGCCTAGTGGGAAGGTTGCAACTGATTCAGTAGATACTTCAGCTAGAATTTGACACTTTCAATTCCATAGAATGCACACTACAAAATTGTTTGATAATTTGGTTGGCCAAGGTCTTTGCAGGCCTCCCATTGAAACCCGAAACATTGGTGATTTACCCAATACATTACTGGGAGTTTATATACAGTATATAGTGTGCCACTCTTTATTTTGATTGCTTATAGTTTATTTGCCGTTAGTCAGCACCTCTAAATAAAATCATTTTCTCTGGGTGTGCACCAGCTCATGATTTTTATGCCATTGAAACCTGACATAAAATACCGATCTGTTCTTTTGGTAAATGTACGAGTACGCACGTGCTCACAGGGGATATATTCAGTAGATGTCTGTAGTGTTGTTCTATTTCCGCCTCCTCTCCTGTTCTCCATTCTTCCTTTTCTGACCTTGACCTGTTCTCTCCATCCATATTCCCTCTCTCCTTCAGTTGGGGGATACTTTGAGAAGCACAATACAGCTCTGACCCCCTATCTTCACAAACCTCCTCAGAGAGGCTCATGGGAAGTGAGATGAGCTTTCATCTCGGAGGAGAAAAATAGAAATAGCTATGGAAGAGAACTCTGCCCCCCCCAGGCTGTGTGTCCCCCAGGAGTCAAACCCAGAGTGAGTTTATTACTCTCCTCTCTAACTTACTAACTGGGTTTGTTTGCTGAACAGCCTTCCTGGGCATTGCATGGGGCTGTCAGATGAAGACCCTTGCCGAAAGGGGAAAGGGTGCACTAGCAAAGAGAGGTGAGTGAACACAGTTAGCATCATCAGTACATGGGCAGACAGATGTTGTCATAACAGAAAGACAAGTCTAGTTTTGGGTTTGTGTATGCGATACAAAAAAGCAGACATGATAAACCTGTATCTATCTTTGCTAAGTCTTACTTATTACCCTCCTTTTCCAATACGTTTCACACAAACAACATGCAATGTTTTACTTAAACAGTGGGGCTGGATGTGTATAAACTGAAATAAATACATGTGAGATTGTTCTTAATCAAGCTCATTTCCAGCCCTGTGATGCAGCGGTTGATGAGCAGAGTGGGCTGTATAATCGCTACAGTATTGAACTTTCCCTGTCTTCTTCCCTCTGTTTGTCTGCCTGTTCTCCCAGGAGAGGCTGAATAGGGGAGAGGTATATTGATTTAAATGGGAGGGGGTGAGGCCTGTCTTTGTGCAGATAAATTCAGCCAGCTTAAAGGTGACCATCAATGCCCTTTCTCAGGCAGCCATTATAAATTGTCATCAATTACCTGTCCATAAAGCTGCAGGCCATTCTCACATTATGGAATGTGCTCTTATCAGATGAACTCCACAGGGTGGCTCTCTGCATGTCTCTCTACCCGGGTTGTCTGTTATTCTGGATTCTTTTTCATTCTGTCCGTCTAGTAACCTGTCGAGATATACAGTATATGAGTGTACAAAACGGAGACGGACAGACAGACAGACAGACAGGCAGTTGGATAGACAGATGGACGTACTCCCTACAGTTAGAATGGGGCCTCTCTAAAGCCACTGGACTGCTTCTCGGTGTTGAGGGGGATAAGTACTGCAGCTGCTTTGGGTCAAGAGCAGACCCAAACCCCAGACAGACAGGTCTATTGTCTCACATCTGTTGTCACAGACAGACTGCCACTGGAAAGCACTCCCAAAACGGCACACCTGTCTGTCATTACTGTCAAGTGCAACACCGCTGAATGGTTAGGTAGAATAGGTGAAGAAAGAAAGTCCACCTCACCACACACTACACAGCCATTTAAACCATTGAGAACCATTATACTAACACTAGAGCGCTATGAAAGCTAATTCTATGATTGTAGCACTAGGACAATAACGGGGACCCACACAGATTTGTGAGGATTGTCAAGAGTTTAGAATAAAACACAGGAGAGTATGACCCTAATTATCATATGTGCACACCCAGGCACAAAACCAATGTGGAAAAACAGTGACATGGATTTTTTTTAATCTATAGATCTGCCCAGAGCTTTGTGGTTATAGGAAGAGGTGGGAGTCAGATCCATCAGATACTAAAGGCTGGAATAACCTGCAGCACTGATTATGGGAGAGAGGGGGAAACGCTGTTGCACTGCAGTTACAGTCTCTGCGTTTTGTGTTCTGCACCACGTTTCTCTGTTAAAGATAATACATGTGTCTATCTACTCTTTGTGTGCGTGCTACGTGTGTCTATGTCCATGTGAATGTATGTTGATGCTTATTATGCATTATGGTTGAACCAAAAGATGACATGTAACAGAAATGTAATCAAATTGGAAACAATTAAATATACAGTATATATGAAATGAAACAATAATGTATGTTGATGCTAATCTTATGCTGTAAACGATTGGCTTTTCTGAGTGTGCGCCAGCTCATGCTTTTTATACTCAACAACAAATATAAATGCAACCTTTAAAGATTCATGATTCATGGAATCTGAAATATAAGATCCTAGAAATGTTCCATCCGCACAAAAAGCTTAATTCTCTCAAATCTTTTACACAAATGTGTTTACATCCATGTTAGTGATAATTTCTCCTTTGTCAAGATAATCCATCCACCTGACAGATGTGGCATATCAAGAATCTGATTAAACAGCATGATCATTACACAGGTCCACGTTGTGCTTGTGACAATAAAAGGCCACTCTAAAATTCACACATCACAATGCCACAGATGTCTCAAGTTTTGACAGCCTCTCTCAGCCTATTGCAGACAGTCTGAGCACTGATGGAGGGATTGTGCATTCCTGTTGTAACTCTGGCAGTTGTTGTTGCCATCCTGTACCTGTCCTGCAGGTGTGATGTTTGGATGTACCGGTCCTGTGCAGGTATTGTTACACGTGGTCTGCCACGTCTTAGGCATCTCACAGTCCGGACCTTGCAATTTCTTGCCCTGGCCACATCTGCAGTCCTCATGCCTCCTTGCAGCATGCCTAAGGCATGTTCATGCAGATGAGCAGGGACCCTGGGCATCTTTCTTTTGGTGTTATTCAGAGTCAGTAGAAAGGCCTCTTTAGTGTCCTAGGTTTTCATAACTGTGACCTTAATTATCTACCATCTGTAAGCACAAGTGCATGTTCATTAATTGTTTATGGTTCATTAAACAAGCATGGAAAACAGTGTTTAAACACTTTACAATGAAGATCTGTGAAGTTATTGGGATTTTGACTAATTATCTTTAGAAGACAGGGTCCTGAAAAGGGACATTTCTTTTTTTGTTGAGTTTTCATATGAGATGAGCAATGCGAGATGCAAACATTCTTAAAGTGGCATTATTAAAGTGTCTAGTGTTCCATTTAGTAAAGTGGCCAATGATATCAAGTCTGTAGGTAGGCAGCCACCTCTCTGTGCTAGTGGTGGCTGTTTAACAATCTGATGGCCTTGAGATTGAAAAACAGTTTCTATCTCTCTGTCCCAGCTTTGATGCACCTGTACTGACCTCGCCTTCTGGATGGAAGTGGGGTGAGCAGGAAGTGGTTATTGTCCTTGATGATATTTTTTGCCTTCCTGTGACATCGGGTGTTGTAAGTGTCCTGGAGGACAGGTAGTTTGCCCCCGGTGATGCGTTGTGCAGACCGCACCACCCTCTGGAGAACCCTGCAGTAGGGGGTGGTGCAGTTGCCTTACCAGGTGGTGATATAGCCCAACAGAATGCTCTCAATTGTGCTCCTGTTTGTCAAGGTTTTAGGTGACAAGCCACATTTCTTCAGCCTCCTGAGGTGAGTGAACACAGTTAAAATTGTGTTATCTGGTTTCCTCAATATAAGACATTTTAAATGATTTATACTTTTACTTTTGATACTTAAGTATATTTAAAATCAAATACTTTTAGACAAGTAGTATTCTACTGGATGACCTTTACTCAAGTATGAAAATTCGGTACTTTTTCTACCACGGCTTATCATTTTGATGGCATCAGCAGCGCCCCATCCCATGTTTATAATGCAGAGGCTGGCACTCCTCTGCGTCAACTGGCCTGCCCTGTGTTTCACTCTGTCTCCTGACACATTATCAGGGCAAGGCTCGTGCACACAATAAACCATCCACCTGCAAGACACAGCCCGACAGCCAGCTTGGCAGGCAGCATGGATGGACACAAAGTTAAATTGATGCAGTAACAAAGCTGACTGGACTTCTCCCAGGCTCTGGTGAATGAGGCCATGAGACAATGGACGGACGGAAAGAGATAAGGGAGAAGGGAATATGGAGAGGTTGCAGGCGCTGGCGTACCGGACTCCCCACGCAGCCACACGCTTTGGGGGCCCATACGCCTATCATGCCTATTGTCTATACATTTAATACATCATTTTGATAGTAAGCCTCCAAAAAGTAATTCATATTGTGCAGGAAGTTAAGTGTTTGTTTTATGGGCTTCAGGAATGTGACTGAAAAAGTACACTCTATTTACAAAAGTATGTGGACAGCCCTTCAAATTAGTGGATTCGGCTATTTCAGCCACACATGTTGCTGACAGGTGTATAAAATTGAGTACACCGCCATGCAATCTCCATAGACAAACATTTGCAGTAGAATGGCCTTACTGAAGAGCTGAGTGACTTTCAACGTGGCACCGTCATATGATGCCAACGTTCCAACAAGTCATTTTGCCAGATTTCTGCCCTGCTAGAGCTGCCTGGTCAACGGTAAATGATTTTAATGTGAAGTGGAAACATCTAGGAGCAACAATGGCTCAGCCACGAAGTGGTAGGCCACACAAGGGTGGCAGGTAGCCAATTGGTTAGAGCGTTGGACTAGTAACAGAGAGGTTGCAAGATCGAATCCCTAAGCTGACAGGGTAAATAAATCTGTCGTTCTGCCCCTGAATAAGGCAGTTAACCCACTGTTCCTAGGCCGTCATTGAAAATAAGAATTTGTTCTTAACTGACTTGCCTAGTTAAATAAAAATAAACAAGCACATAGAATGGGACTGGAGAGTGCTGAAGCACGTAGTGTGTAAAAATCGTCTGTCCTCAGTTGCAACACTCACTACAGACTTCCAAACTGCCTCCGGAAGCAACATCAGCATAATGACTGTTTGTTGGGAGCTTGATGAAATGGGTTTCCATGGCCGAGCAGCTGCACACAAACTTAAGATCACCATGCGCAATGCCAAGCGTTGGCTGGAGTGGTGTAAAACTCGCCGCCATTGGACATTGGAGCAGTGGAAACGTGTTCTCTGGAGTGATGAATCACGCTTCACCATCTGGCAGTCCAATGGATGAATCTGGGTTTGGCGGATGTCAGGAGAACCTGACGGAATGCATAGTGCCAACTGTAAAGTTTGGTGGAGTAGGAATAATGGTCTGGGGCTGTTTTTTATGGTTCTGGCAAGGCACCTTAAATCCAGTGAAGGGAAATCTTAACGCTACAGCATACAATGACATCCTAGACGAGTCTGTGCTTCCAACTTTGTGGCAACAGTTTGGCCTTTCCTGTTTCAGCATGACAATATCCCCGTGCACAAAGCCAGGTCCATACATAAATTGTTTGTCGAGATCGGTGTGGAAGAACTTGACTGTCCTGCACAGAGCCCTGACCTCAAACAGAAGGTAGTGGTGCTTCAAATATAGCAGTTCTGCAACACGTTACAGAAATAAATTAACTGTACAGCAGAGTAGCCTAGTGGTTAGAACGTTGGACTAATAACCGAAAGGTTGCAAGTTCATATCCCCGAGCTGACAAGGTACAAATCTGTTGTTCTGCCCCTGAACAGGCAGTTATCCCACTGTTTCTAGGCCATCGTCGAAAATAAGAATTTGTTCTTAACTGACTTGCCTAGTTAAATAAAGGGACCGGAAGCTCTGGGGACAGACAGGTCTGGTTACTGGACAGCCAATACATTTAGATGCAAACAGATGATCATCTTTAGTGGCTAACAGTTCTTCCTTCTGGTGAACCAGCATTTGAATTGTGTGGTTGCATTATCAACAGTCCCTTATCTCTGGTATAGCTTGTCATGCATCATTCAAGATGAAGTTTAAATTGTTTGCAGCACAATGGACATAATGCACAATGTCTCAGGAAACAATGTCTGGTTTGGCAATACTTAGTACAGAAAATATTCAGGCCCACAACCTGTACCGACAGACCATGGTGAAAACATTTGTACACAAAAAAAAGGACAACTTCAGGAGTCTCAAGTTGGATTTCATTTACCTGGAATATTGCAGCCCATTTGTGTAGGCTGGTAGACAGACAAAACCCACTGAGCTCAACAATAAATATTGGCTGTCACTTTTTATTTTCTCCAAATGTGTCCTAATTGTTAGGCTATTCAATGTGTAGTTTTATTTTCTTACAAATAACAGTTAAATACAGTATATAGCTAATCAAACAGTCCCTAGTAAGCTAGTGTTGAGGGTGTACTGGCTATTAGTCAGGATCAGTAGACAAAAGTCAGTCTATTGATTGACTATACAAATGACCTGTGTAGGCTAACAAGTCCATTGGTAGCTCATATACTGGTGCAGCTGCAATGTTTGAATTGCCAACTGTACTAGTATTTACATGTTGCCACCAGCCCAGAAATGCAGCATTGTGACTGTATCGCTGTAACGGAGATGCAGGGAGTCAGCAAGCAGGTGCATTCGGAATGAACATGGCACGAATACAAAAACAGGAGTAACATCTAAACATGATAGAATACTACCTAATGGGTGAAACGAGTGCTAGATAAAGGGGAAGTAATCAGGGAGTGATGAAGTCCAGGTGTGCCTCATGATGGGGCGCAGGTGTGCGTAATGATGGTTGCCAGGACCGGTGGTTAGTAGACCGGAGATGTTCAATGGTGGCTAATAGACCAGAGCTGTTCAATGACAGCCAACACCAATGGGAGCGGGGTAGCAATACTTGGTTGTGATGGCATTGAGACCTCTAGTCAATGCATGGGCGTAGACTCCCTCCTTGGCCATGAAGAAACCTGCCGAGGTAGATGAACCCTTGTTGGAGAGCCTCCTGGATGTACTCCTCCATAGCCTTGGTTTCAGCCACCAACAGGGGGTAGATGCAGTTTCGCGGAGGTGCAGAGTCGGTTAGCAGGTCGATGGCACAGTCCCAGGGGTGATGAGGAAGGAGACCGGGGCTGTGGGAGTTGAAGAAAAACTCCCGGAGATCCTGGTAAACCTCGGGGATGTCAGCCTGGAGGGTAACCACAGGACTCTCAACCGACGTGGAACCACAGAGTAAGGGAATGCAGGGTGCCCAGGCCGTGATCTCCATCCTCGACCATGAGATGTTGGGGTCGTGGCGTTGGAGCCACTGGAGGCCGACTTTGTGTATGGGTGCCTGGATGATGAAGAAAAGGTTTTGGTGCTGGGCCATTGTGATGAGGGTGTCATCTCGTTTTGTTGCTGCTTCCAATATGAGGTATTATAACAGAGAGTCAGGCAGCAGGGGAGTTTAATAGGACTGAACATGGCATGAATACAAAAACAAGAGTAGCATCTAAACATGAAAAAATACTACCTGATGGGTGACAGAACGGAGTGCTAGATAAAGGGGAAGTAATCAGGGAGTGATGAAGTCCAGGTGTGCCTCATGATGGGGCACAGATGTGCATAATGAAGGTTGCCAGGTGTGCGTAATGATGGGTTACCAGAACCGGTGGTTAGTAGACCGGTGATGTCGAGCGGGGAGTGGGAGTAGACGTAACAATAGCTTCGTAAAATGTTAAGCTTAACATGAGAAAATTATGACCAAATAGGCCTATCAATAAACGTTTATCCATTATCTAAAGCAAAGCTATACATGCCCTGGCACCACAGAAAGTCTATCATAGATTCGATTGGCATGCAGCCGCATAGACATGTCACAATTTCAGCATCATGGACAGCGATTGGTAGTTTATACTTTCTGAGTGGCGGTCATGCTGACACGTTCAATTTGTATTTTTTTGTTAGGGAGAGAGGGGGTGGGGGCCCGAACTCCGACCTTGTGGGGGGCCAAGAGAAACTGCGTTACGCCTGTGGTTGGAGGATCAATTTGCTATGTAGGGAAGGTTGAGGCAGGAAGACCAAGTCAGGGAGTAAAGGAGTGCCTCTTCTCTCTTTACTCCAATCTAATTAATTTAAGATAGTAGACTGGCAAAAAGCAAAAAGGGGTTGGAGTGGTTGGAGGATAGGGATACAGTGAGGATATGGGGAGAATGGGAGAGGAGGATGGGTAGGAGAGGGATACAGTGAGGATATGGGGAGAATGGGAGAGGAGGATGGGTAGGATAGGGATACAGTGAGGATATGGGGAGAATGGGAGAGGAGGATGGGTAGGAGAGGGATACAGTGAGGATATGGGGAGAATGGGAGAGGAGGATGGGTAGGAGAGGGATACAGTGAGGATATGGGGAGAATGGGAGAGGAGGATGGGTAGGAGAGGGAGGCAGTGTGGTGTAGATTGTGATGACAGGTGAGGTGAGGTTAGATTCAGTAAGGTCAGAGTAAGATAGAGGGATAGAAAATCGAGGGGTAAAGGAGAAATGGGAATTGTGAGGTGATTTGGTACGTGTATGCTGCGGTTTACTGTGGAATGAGAGGTGAGATGTGATTTGGTGAGGTCAGAAGGAGATCGAGAGATGGAGGAGGAATAAAGGGGAGATGAGATTGGGAGGGGGGTGTACTCCTACATTCACCACTGCTCTCCTACACACTGGCTCACATACTCATTCTCATTCCACTCACACACCACTGTTCACTACTCACATACTGACCCATGGCTCTACAGGGGCATTCTTCCTGGCAAAGCTACAGTGCATACTGTAGATGTGGCGTAGTGTGTGTGTTGGTCTGTACGCCTGCAAGAGTTTGTGCACACACACATTTGAGTGTGTGTGTGTGTGTGCTTGCATGCTCACATTTCATTGTTCTCCTGGTGTATTAATTTGAGAAGTGATTGACCTGCTACATACTCGTCGCCAAACCCACTGGCTCCAGGTTATCTATAAGTCTTTGCTAGGTAAAGCTCCACCTTATCTCAGCTCACTGGTCACCATAGCAACACCCACCCGTAGCACGCGGTCCAGTAGGTATATTTCACTGGTCATCTCCAAAGCCAACCCCTCCTTTGGCCACATTTCCTTCCAGTTCTCTGCTGCCAATGACTGGAACGAATTGCAAAAATCACTGAAGCTGGAGACTTATATCTCCTTCACTAACTTCAAGCATCAGCTGTCAGAGCAGCTTACACAGCCCATCTCCAGCTGCAGATGCAGCTGTACACAGCCCATCTCCAGCTGCAGATGCAGCTGTACACAGCCCATTTGTAAATAGCCCATCCAACCAACTACCTACCTCATCCCCATATTTGTTTTTGTTTTTTTCTGCTCTTTTGCACACCAGTATTTCTACTTGCACATCCTCATCTGCACATCTATCACTCCAGTGTTAATTGCTAAATTATAATTACTTCGCCACTATGGCCTATTTATTGCCTTACCTCCTTACTACATTTGCACACACTGTATACAGATTTTCTATCGTGTTATTGACTGTGCGTTTGTTTATCCCATGTGTAACTCTGAGTTGTTGTTTTTGTCGCACTGCTTTGCTTTATCTTGGCCAGGTTGCAGTTGTAAATGAGAACTTGTTCTTAGCTGGCCTACCTGGTTAAATAAAGGTGAAATACAATAATTCTAAATATATATTGTGAAAATACACCCTAAACAATTCACAGAAGGCTGTAGGCCTTCAGGCAAGCTTTTGGTTTTCTTTGTGATAAGCTCTATAGGGAAACGATCAGTGTTTGTGACACTGACTGATACATTAAATCTCCCCTCCAGGTTAAATACATAGCACATGAGTTGGTAGGCAAAGATTCCATCTCCAGCCCAAGGGGATCAGTGAGGGAATGGGAAGAGAAGAGTAGAATTCCAGCACTTGCAGACAGATTCCATGGAATTCATGAGCTGAATGTATTTTCCATTCAGGATGTACAAAGCAGTGATGTGCTGCTGGATCTTCCATCTCACTCCTGACTGAGAGGGAGAGGAGGCTTAAAGGGATAAGCCAGGAGAACACTGAGGGATGCATGGTGTATTTCACACGAGCAGTGGGTAGATTGGGATTGGCCTGGGGGTAGGGCTACGGTAGAGCGAGGAAGGGGATATTGTTCAACCTTATGCCTTATGTTCTCTATCACTTCCTCACCCTCTCTATCATCTCTCTCTTTCTCTCCCATGTCCCCTTCTTTCTCGCCCTACTCAAGGCTCTGACCTTCACGAGGCCCTGGAAAAGCCTTGTCTCAGCATCCTTCCACTCCCCTGTCTACTGATACTCTCAGAGCTTATTCAGATACATTTATGTAGTTCTGTCCTTGCACTGTACTGGCCTATTAATGTTATGTATTATATTGTGTTTTATATTTTGTGTGGACCTGCTACTGTAGGAGTTGCTAATGGTGGATCCTAATAAAATACTAACGCTTGCAGAGGTGCCGCAATGAGATTTCAATTGACATACTGTATGTACATCAAATTTCAATTTACAATAGCAACTGACTGTCAATGTGCTGAGAGAGAGTTGGGAGGCGTGGCAATGGACATTCTTTCACTGCAGCTTAAACTGTACCGTAACTATAAAAGAAAATACGACCTTAGAGCATTCTCAACAAGCACTTTTTTTCTGACCAGGTAGCGACTGCTCTCTCCAATGTCAAGACAGATCTCTGCCCTCTGATAAGACAAAGAGCAGAATTTGCCATCAACCAAGTTAGACTCAACCATTTGCTTCCATGGTAATCGACCCAGTCGTCTACTGGATAACAAGCTTCGCTGTAATGATCAACTAGCGGATATTGCAACTATTGAATCTGAATAAGGTGAATTACTATCAGAACCCAAATTAATCAACCAAAGATGTTCTTGTTTCAATCAAGAATTGTACACCTCTGATTATAAATCCACACCAAGCCAGATTGAGTCCTTTTTAAAAGATTGCTGGGAGGTGGTTCTGTTCATGTCTAGATGCTTCTCTTCTTTTGTATCGCTCCATGTTTGTTGTTATTAAACTCACTAACTGCACCTGACTCCCTGCATCTCCATTACAACATGAAAAGTGTTGGTTCATGAGCTGAAATAAAAGATCCAAAATGTACATACACACAAAATACTTCATTCTCTCAAATGTTGTGCACAACAATAGTTTACATCCCTGTTAATGAGCATCCCCCTGACAGGTGTGGCATATCAAGAAGCTGCTTAAACGGCATGATCATTACACAGGGGCACCTTGTGAGTGGGACAAAAGGCCACTCTGAAATGTGCTGTTTTGTCACACAACACCACAGATGTCTCAAGTTTTGAGGGAGGGTGCAACTGGCATGCTGACTGCAGGAATGTCCGCCAGAGCTGTTGCCAGAGAATTGAATGTTCTTTTCTCCGCCTATGTTTTAGAATTTGGCAGTATGTCCAACCGGCCTCACAACCGCAGACCACGTGTAACTACGCCAGCCCAGGACCTCCACATCTGACTTCTTTACCTGCGGGATTGTCTGAAACCAGCCACCCGAACAGCTGATGGGAAGGGAAGCTCATTTGCATGTTCGTCCTCACCAGGGTCTTGACTGCAGTTATGTGTCATAACCAACTTCAGTGGGGAAAATGCTCAACTTCGATGGCCTCTGGCACACTGGAGAAGTGTGCTCTTCATGGATGAATCCCAGTTTCAACTGTACCAGGCAGATGGCAGACAGCGTATATGGCGTTTTTTGCTGATATCTACATTGTGAACAGAATGCCCCACGTTGGCGGTGGGGTTATGTAATGGGCAGGCATACGCTACGGACAACAAACATAGCTTTAACTATGCAGTGATTACTTTTGTTCTTGTCACTTAAAGCCGATGATGCATGAGAGCAGCTGCTTGTAGCAGCTGAATTCCTAATGCCGAGAGTCTGGCGAGACGAGGCCTATTCAGGTTCACATACTAGTTGGAATTAGGAAACTCTGACATTTCCGACATGCTAATTTGTTTAACGAGGCACATGATTAACTACAACCAGTTAGCAAGTCTAACATTTCTCAGTTTCCTAGTTCCGACTAGCACATGAATGTAGCATATATCTGGTCATCTGTCGCTGTGGCTGAGTCATTGAATAGGCCTCATCTTGCCGGACTCGCTGGGTTTTCCTGAACAGACACTCTTGGTGCTTCTGGGGGTCGAGACAGCCACGGCACATCTTTTCCTTCTAACTCTAGAATGAGCTTTTTCTTTCACTAAACAGCCAACTCTTTCCAAGTCATTGGCACTTCTTTTACATTTGATTAGAAGATTTGAACAGGAGCCACATACTGCTTTTTAAAACCCGTCACCCAGTGTGTAGTCCGGTCGCAATAAAGATGATTTACCTTGCAACAGTTTATGTATGTACCTGTTACAGTCGTACGGTTCAGCATAAACATATGGGATAATAATGATGACAAACCCGAGTTTGTATTTAGAATTGAGGTCGCACATTGAGATTTGTGATTGAAAGTACGATTCACAAATGTGTCATTTAATTTCGCAAGTTTATATCATGATGTGTATCATGATGTATAAAAACGGTCGCAAACTTGACATTTGAATACACTTAATAAGACTTGCAAGCATAAATTACTTAATTTAAGTCAATTTACGACTATGAAGACTCTGCTGTGAATAACAAATGCACTTGCAGATTTTGTAGCTGTGCACTCTCGGAGTTCTCTCACTGTTGTCATGTTACCAAGAGATACATAAACTTGCATAAAGTTTTGTACGTTTGTAGAAAGAGATTTGCAAGTAAAAAAATTGGTTTGAGCAGCTTTGGTCGCAGGACCTTTTACTCTTGTCCGATCAGCACAAACCACAACCAGGCCTATTCCCACTGTCAGATTCCACAGCAATGAGGATAACTAAAATACAGTAATAGCTGAATATTAGTTGACTTCACAACTTGATGATGCCATTCAGAATGCAACATGCATTTCATTAGCTGTGGATGAATCAACATCAACTGATCTTGCCCAGCTTCTGGTGTTTGTCAGGAATTATGTGAGGAGCAGTTGGGTTTAACAAAGCACACACAAGGGGAGAGATTATCCATGAGACCATCAAAGGGATGCTGACAAAAAGGGGGATAGATCTGATGTCAGAGATCTCCACCAGCACAGATGGAGCTCCAGCCATGATAGGTAGAGGGAGGGGACTGGTTGCAAAGAAGACCACTCTGACTTGACCACTTATACCACTGCATCATCCATCAAATCTGTCCTGCGTGCCAGTCTGGGAAAATAATATTCTGAGGTCATGACAACGATGATGAAATTGATACATTTTTTGAGAGCAACATCATCCCTACAACAACGCCTGTTACGAGGCTTCCTGACAGAGGCCAATGCCAGCTCTCTCCCCTACTGCACAACAATGTCAGATGGCTCAGCAAAGGCAGAGGTTTGAAATGCTTTTGGGCCATTCGGGAGGAAATCAAAGCTTTCTTATCAGGGCAAATGAGTGACAAACAGTTGTCTGAGTTTTTGGAAGATGAGGATAAGATGGACAGTTGCATTTTTGACAGGTATTACATTACACCGATAAAAGACAAATATCCATCCAGACCTTTGCTACCTAGGACATTTGTGTCACTGAACCTTCACAGATAGTAGTTGAGTACCCCTGCAATAGAGCATCAAAAGCATCGAAACTAAGGCCATACTGATTGAGAGAGCCACTGTCTTGGTCTCTGCATATATCCAATAGCCAAAACAGGTTTGTGACATCTTTATCATTACAATTTATTCCTTTGTTGTAAAACCAGCTGAGGATCATATCATTGTCACTAGAGTTTTTGCATGTTACCAACATGTTTTATGCTCAGTGAGAGACTAAGGGCTGCCCATGTCTCCAAAAACGCAGCTGTGCGCCCTAACCTATTGGCTTAACATTTGTAACGGTTGTCGTCGGTGGAAGGAGAGGACCAAAGCGTGGTAAGTGTTCATCTTTTTTAAATGAAACTGAACACTTCAAAATACAAAACAACAGCGTGAAAACCGAAACAGTTCTATCTGGTGCAGACACACAAAGACTGAAAATAACCACCCGCAAAACACAATTGAAAACAGGCTACCTAAATATGGTTCTCAATCAGGAACAACGATAGACAGCTGCCTCTGATTGAGAACCATATCAGGCCAAACACAGAAATAGAAAATCATAGAAAAACTAACATAGACAACCCACCCAACTCACGCCCTGACCATACTAAAACAAAGACAAAACAAAGGAACTAAGGTCAGAAGGTGACAACATTATCATTTAGCTCGCTGTCCATTTCACAAATTCAAATAGGAAAAAGTTACACTTCTGATCTTTACTTTTCCAAAGCTAGCAATGGCCTATTGACAGTATCTAGGGTGAGCAGGCCACAGTTTATAAACTTTCCACAAGCAAATTCAAATAGTTCACTCACCCCAGAGCAGAAATAATAGTTCAAATACAACAATTGACAGTAGACTTGTGCCAAAGACAAAAAAGGACCTTAGTGACCGTGCGCGGCTTCCAATACATCGATTACAGTCGCCAACTTAAAAAAGTTTGTTTCAGAAAGAAATGTTAGTTAATGGTTGGAGAATGGAACATTCAAGGAAAATCATAAAAAGGAATTCCCACGCGGCAAAACAGGTAGAATGGATCACCATTATGTAATTGTGTAGAAATGATGTTAAATATAATAATAAGCTACATTTATCAATCTGACTCCATTATTATGTGAACGTGTAGGCTCATAGGCGTATCCGATGGGTCTTGCGAAGGTAGCAAGCCTTGCATCACCACTCAGAAAGTGTTACATGTGTCTAAGATAACCTTTATGCAATTACAGTATAAACAGGCTCAGAGACAAAGAGCTAATATCTTGTGATCAATGTCCTAGAATTAAATTATTGCGTTAACCTTAGCTCAGAGCTGCATCGTTAGAGACCAAGCATACAGTACCAGTCAAAAGTTTGAACACATCTACTCATTCACATCTACTCTTCTTTATTTTTACTATTTTCTACATTGTAGAATAATAGTGAAAGACATCAAAACTATGTAACAACACATATGGAATCATGTAGTAACCATAAAAGTGTTCAACAAATCTTCACGGAAGCGACCCTTTTCCTTGATGACAGCTTTGCACATTCTTGGCATTCTCTCAACCAGCTTCATGAGGAATTATTTTTCAACAGTCTTGAAGGAGTTCCCACATATGCAGAGCACTTTTTGGCTGCTTTTCCTTCACTCTGCAGTCCAACTCATCCCAAACCATCTCAATTGGGTTGAGGTCAGGTGATTGTGGAGGCCAGGTCATCTGATGCAGCACTCCATCACTCTCCTTGGTCAAATAGCCCTTACACAGTGTGTTTTGGGTCATTGTCCTGTTAAAAAACTAATTATAGTCCCACTAAGCGCAAACTTGTTAAGTGTGCCTTGAATTCTAAATAAATCACTGACAGTGTCACCAGAAAAGCACCTCCACACCATCACACCTCCTCCTCCATGCTTCATGTTGGGAAACACGCATGTGGAGATAATCTATTCACCTACTCTGCATCTCACAAAGACATGGCGGTTGGAACCAAAAATCGCTAATCTGTACTCATCAGACCAAAAGACATTGCTCATGTTTCTTGGTCCAAGCAAGTCTCTTCTTATTATTGGTGTCCTTTAGTAGTGGTTTCTTATCAGCAATTTGACCATGAAGGCCTGATTCATGCAGTCTCCTCTGAACAGTATTACGATGGCGCCGGAGGGGAGGGCTGCCGTCTTATCGGCACTCAACCAACCATGCTATTTCGTTGTTCGCAACATAATGTTGCTGCTACCATCTCTTATGACTGAAAATAGCTTCTGGACATCAGAACTGCCACTGGACGAAGAGTTCTTCTTCAATAAGTCAGACGAGAGGAATATACTACTACAGACACTCGACCAGGCCCAGATCCCTGTGATTCGCTGGAGAAGGAAACTAAGATTTAGTGGAAAAAGATCAGGGTACCTTGTGAGGATGGCTAATCTGCCCTTGCCTTCCATCCTGCTAGCTAATGTTCAATCACTGGAAAATTAATGGGACAAGCTGAAAGCACGTATCCTACCAACAAGACATTAAAAACTGTAATATCTTATGTTTCACCGAGTCGTGGCTGAATGATGATATTAAGAACATACAGTTGGTGGGTTATACACTCCATTGGGAGGACAGAACAACAGCCTCTGGTAAGACAGGGGGCCGGGGCCTATGCATATATGTGAACAACAGCTGGTGCACGATATCTAAGGAAGTCTCGAGGTTTTGCTCGCCTGAGGTAGAGTATCTCATGATAAGCTGTTGACCACACTATCTACCTAGAGATTTTTCATCTGTATTTGTCGTAGCTGTCTACATACCACCACAGACCGATGCTGTCACTAAAACTGTGCTCAATGAGCTCTATATCACCATAAGCAAACAGGAAAACACTCATCCAGAGGCGCGCTACTAGTGGCCGGGGACTTTAATGCAGGGAAACTTAAATCAGTTTTATCTCATTTCTATCAGCATATTAAATGTGCAACCAGAGGGAAATAAATTCTAGACTACCTTTACTCCACACACAGAGACTCGTACAAAGCTCTCCCTTGCCCTCCATTTGGCAAATCTGACCATAATTCTATCCTCCTTATTCCTGCTTACAAGCAAAAAATTAAAGCAGGAAGCACCAGAGACTCGGTCTATAAAAAAGTGGTCAGATGAAGCAGGTGCTAAACTACAGGACAGCTTTGCTAGCACAGACTGGAAAATGTTTAGTGATTCCTCCGATGGCATTGAGGAGTACAGCACATCAGTCACTGGCCTTATCAATAAGTGCATCGAGGACGTCGTCCCCACAGTGACCGTACGTATACCCCAACCAGAGGCCCTGGATTACAGGCAACATTCATACTGAGCTAAAGGGTAGAGCTGCCGCTTTCATGGAGCGGGACTCTAACCCGGAAGCTTATAAGAAATCCCGCTATGCCCTCCAACGAACCATAAAACAGGCAAAGCGTCAATACAGGACTATGATCGAATCGTACTACACTGGCTCCGATGCTCGTTGGATGTGGAAGGGCTTGCAAACTATTACAGACTACAAAGAGAAGCACAGCCGAGGGCTGCCCAGTGACACGAGCCTACCAGATGAGCTAAATAACTTCTACGCTCGCTTCAAGGAAAGTAACACTGAAACATGCATGAGAGCATAAGCTGTTCCGGACGACTGTGTGATCACGCTCACTGCAGCTGATGTGAGTAAGACCTTTAAACAGGTCTACATTCACAAGGCCGCAGGGCCAGACGGATTACCAGGACGTGTACTCCGAGCATGCGCTGACCAAGTGGCAAGTGTCTTCACTGACATCTTCAACCTCTCCCTATCTGAGTCTGTTTCAAGCAGACCACCATAGTCCCTGTGCCCAAGAACACTAAGGTAATCTGCCTAAATGACTACCAACCCGTAGCACTCAAGTCTGTAGCCATGAAATGCTTTGAAAGTCTGGTCATGGCTCACATCAACACCATTATCCCAGAAACCCTAGACCCACTCCAATTTGCATACCACAGCAACAGATCCACAGATGATGCAATCTCTATTCCACTCCACACTGCCCTTTCACACATGGACAAAAGGAACACCTATGTGAGAATGCTGTTCATTTTCTACAGCTCAGTGTTCAACAACATAGTGCCCCCAAAGCTCATCACCAAGCTAAGGACCGTGAGACTAAACACCTCCCTCTGCAACTGGATCCTGGACTTCCTGACGGGCCGCTCCCAGGTTGTAAGGCAAGGTAACAACACATCTGCCACGCTGATCCTCAAAACAGGGTCCCCTCAGGGGTGCGTGCTCAGCCCCCTCCTGTACTCCCTGTTCACTCATGACCGCAAGGCCAGGAACGACTCCAACACCATAATTAAGTTTGCTGATGACACAACAGTGGTTATTTTCCTTCATTTTTTAGCAATTTCTTTCTTTCTTTTTCCAGCAGGTGTTTACATCATCTGTTAGTTTTCTCTTGTGTCAGATTCTCACATAGAAGAGGGGCTGCACACACATCTCAGTTAGGGAAAGTGATTTCCATGTAAATGGTTGTGGAGTATAATTTTCCTGGTGGAGTGACTTGCTTTGAGATGAGAGGAAATGAATTCCTGGAGACGGGAGAACGGAGGAACGTTAACGGTCGATAGGGTCGGATTGCATTCTCACAGATAACCCCATGCTTCTCCCATATAATGGCCAATCCATTTAAATAGCATTTTCTGGATCCCCCTGTAGATGCTCAAGTGTTAGTCTACCTGGGCAGAGCGTGGAAAGGAGAGGAAGGTGACAGTAAGAGGGAGGAGAGGGGTCACCCGGCATTACCATATAAATAACCATATCTGATACAAGCGATCAACCAACCTGTGTATGTTTGTTTGTGCAGGTATGTACTGTATGTATGTGCATGTGTGCTTGCTTGTGTGTAAGTGTGTGTGTACCTGTGGTAGGTTGGTGTGGCTGTGGGCATGGATGTGGGTAAAGGGAATTTTTGTATCATGATATAAATATGCTGTAGAAATAAAGATGCAGAAAATGACTCATTTGGGAACAACAGCAAAATGTTAGCCATCTGTCTTCAACCGCCCCCGTCAAATGAGATCACATTTATAGTAGGAAACCACTAACTAAGCTATCTAGTAACCAGACTACAGAGACAGGATTAGGAGATGAAACACATCCACATTGTTCCCTGAAAGATTCTGGAAGGCTGTTTCAGACAGATGTTTCTATAGCATTTCATTAACTCACCATCGTTAGCCAAAGTATTTGTTTCTTCATCCTGATATTAGTATATTGATTAATTGGTGAATGGATGAACCCGTGGAGGGTAAATAAATCCTACTGGGTTCAAGATGGGGCTCAGGGCTGGCCATTAGTCTGCCTGACAGTTCCACCATGGAGCACAGGGATGAGAGATAGGGATAGAGAGAGAGGTAGTGGAGGAATGGAGGAGAGAAAGAAGAGTGCAGTATCAGGGGTTAATAGAATTCCCAGAACCTATCCCCCAAGCTCCTTTCTTCAACTATTTTATCAGGTAAAATGCTTCTTTGCTTCCCTCTTTAGTCATAAGACTGGTTTCTATTACAGCTGAAGAGCAGCTCATTCAATTCTTTGTGATGAATAACGGATGGATGTTATATGATTCTGTCTTAATCTCGGTCTACCTTGTGAGTCCACTCACTGACCTTATAGGATTGTGAGGGGACTATAAAACAGTGGCGCATTCCAACATTCATCAGAATAACCTACAGGGTGCGGCCCAGTGATAGAACCCTTTAACTGCCTTGAGGTTAGCCAGCTGAGTGGGTCTCAAGAGACTGCTAACCAAGCCTAGCTCTTTGCATCAGTGGACAACCATACTCTGCTGAAGCAATTCAATGGTCATGGATGTGCGGGGGGGGGGCTTTTTGACTGTAGAAAGTAATACTTACTGCTCAGAATGTCAAAGTGTCTTGACGTGAGCCTGTGTGATCCCACAGTGCATACCACAGTATCACATTATGTCCTTTTGTTTGTCTGTGAAAACTCATTTTCCCCACTAATGAATGACTCCTCCATTCCACGGCTGTCAAATAAAGCACCAATAATGGATTTACATCTCTATAAGAAGAAAAAACACGCTGAAGCTCGCCCTTCAGCTGGTTACGCTTCTCACTGGAGCTCCAATTAGTCTTGATGGAAGGCATTTTCTGTGGAGCGGAAAGGTTTCGATGCGCTATTCCACGGTAACGAGATTGATTGGAGAACGCTCGCCTTCGTCCAGGGAGACAGTGTGACACAGAGGAGAGGAGTCAGAGAGTTTTTCTGAGAGGAGAGTTGAGCTGCTGCTTATTAGTCTAGTTTGCTCTGTTCCAGCCTGGCCTCAGAGCCATACGAAACATACTTTGCGTTTGTATATGCAGCTCCAAGACGTATGATTCCTTCTAATGGTGTAGTTACTTTAGATAGAAACGAAGGTTGGTCTGGGAGTATGGGTAGGAGTAATACAAAGGTTGTGTGTTCGAGTTGCGTCGTGGATAACTGTAGCACTTTAGCTATTCTTTCCCCTAATCCTTTTTCTAAACTTAACCCAATTCAACATACATAAGTCAATTCTCCTAACCTTTGTCATTTTAGTTCTCCTAACCTTTCACGTAAAGTAACCTAACCTTCGTTGTTAACTTCACCTAACCACTAATGTAATTCTCTTTTGTTGTTATGATGCAACAAGCAATCTGGTCTCAAGAGAAAGGCATAATACTATACGTCCACCAAGACGATTGATAAGATACGTCATCCAATTCAAATCAAATCAAACTTTATTTGTCATATCCCCCGAATACAAGTGTAGACCTTACTGTGAATTGCTTACTTTACAAGCCCTTAACCAACAGTGCAGTTCAAGAAGAGTTAAGAAAATATTTACCAAATAAACTAAAGTAAAAAATAATGACAAGTAACACAATAACATAACAATAACAAGGCTATATACAGGGGGTACCTATACCGAGTCAGTGTGCGGGGGTACCGGACCTCCTCCCTATAGGCTGTCTCAACGTTGTTGGTGATCAGGCCTAATACTGTTGTGTTGTCTGCAAACTTAATGATGGTGTTGGAGTCGTGTTTGGCCACACAGTTGTGGGTGAACAGGGAGTACAGGAGGGGACTAAGTACACACCCCTGAGGGGCCCCAGTGTTGAGGATCAGCGTGGCAGATGTGTTGTTACCTACCCTTACCACCTGGGGGCAGCCCGTCAGGAAGTCCAGGATCTAGTTGCAGAGGAAGGTGTTTAGTCCCAGGGTCCTTAGCTTAGTGATGAGCTTCGTGGGCACTATGTTGTTGAATGCTGAGCTGTAGTAAATGAACAGCATCCTCAAATACAGTAGGTGTTCCTTTTGTCCATGTGGGAAAGGGCCGTGTGGAGTGCGATTGAAATTGCGTCATCTGTGGATCTGTTGGGGCGGTATGCAAATTGGAGTGGGTCTAGGGTTGCCGAGGGGATGCTTTGATGTGAGCCATACCCAGCCTTTCAAAGCACTTCATGGCTAATGACGTGAGTGCTACGGGGCGGTAATCATTTAGGCAGGTTACCTTCGCTTCCTTGGACCAGGGACTATGGTGGTCTGCTTGAAACATGCAGTTATTACAGACTCAGTCAGGGAGAGGTTGAACATGTCAGTGAAGACACTTGCCAATTGGTCTGCACATGCTTTGAGTACATGTCCTGGTAATCCATTTGGCCCCGCGGCTTTGTGAATGTTGACCTGTATAAAGGTCTTGCTCACATCGGCTACCGAGAGTGTTATCACACAGTCATCCAGAACAGCTGGTGCTCCCATACATGCTTCATTGTTGCTTGCCTCGTTATGAGCATAAAAAGCATTTAGCTCGTCTGGTAGGGTTGCGTCACAGGGCAGCTCGCGTCTGGGTTTCCCTTGGTAGTCTGTAATCGTTTTCAAGCCCTGCATCATCCGACAAGCATCAGAGCTGGTGTAGTACGATTCAATCTTGATCTTGTATTGACACATTGCTTGTTTGATTGTTCATCTGAGGGCATATTGGGATTTCTTATAGGTGTACAGATTAGTTTCCCGCTCTAGCCTTTAGCTCGATGCGGATGTTGCCTGTAATCCATGGCTTCTGGTTGGGATATGTACGTACAGTCACTGCGAGGACGATGTCCTCAATGCACTTACTGATGAAACCGATGGTTGGAGTGGTATACACATCAATGCCATTGGATGAATCCCGGAACATATTCCAGTCTGTGCTAGCAAAGCAGTCCTGTAGCTTAGCATCCGCGTCATCTGACCACTTCCGTATTGAGCGAGAAACTGGTACTTCCTGCTTTAGTTTTTGCTTTTAAACAGGAATCAGGAGGATAGAATTATGGTCAGATTTGCCAAATGGAGAGTGGAGGAGAGCTGTGTATTGTAACGGCGTTCTTCGTTTGTCGAAAGAGAGTCGGACCGAAATGCAGCGTGGTGGTTACTCATGTCTTTAATGAATGAATGGTGACGATACATGAAATAACGAATAAATACAAAAACAACAAACGGGACGTGAAACCTAATTACAGCCTATCTGGTGAACACTACACAGAGACAGGAACAATCACCCACGAAATACAAAGCGAACTCAGGCTACCTAAATACGGTTCCCAATCAGAGGCAACGAGAAGCACCTGACTGCTGATTGAGAACCGCCTCAGACAGCCAAGCCTACACTCGACACACCCCTAATCAACCACAATCCCAATGCCTACAAAAAAAAACAATACGACAACACAATAACCCATGTCACACCCTGGCCTGAACAAATAATTAAAGAAAACACAAAATACTAAGACCAAGGCGTGAC